>NW_024738941.1:105000-110000 GCF_018991925.1 Homarus americanus | reverse complement strand
TTTCCTTGTCAGTAATTGCAACATGAACATTTCTTAATCCCCGAAAAAAACTTTACTGTAAGACGCACAAGCCGGGGGGCAAGGAGACGAATTTATCTTCATCTTTATATATAATTCAATTTAGAAAAAACTCATGAAGAGACCTGGCAAATTATGTTGTCAGATTTATTCATAGAGACGACTTCTCCTTGACAAAGACTGGCTATAAATAAGATAGTATAATTTCAAGTGATTAAACTTACACAACTGAAAAAAATACCTGTTGTTGTTGTTGTTGTTTATACCTTGTGTATATATCTAATCTAATGTCTATGTTTCAAGGTTATAGTTATTGAAGTGCAACTGTTCATTATAACATTAATAAGCAAAATTAACTTATCTGTGTCGAATTATAGATCTCAGAGTCTGGCTTATTGCTCTTGTGGTTCTATAATAATGAACCACAAGAGTAATAAGCCAATTTCTGAACTTTGAGGTATGAGACTTCAGTAAGGGTTTGAGGTTTCAGTAAGGGTATGAGGTTTCAGTAAGGGTATGAGGTTTCAGTAAGGGTATGAGGTTTCAGTAAGGGTATGAGGTTTCAGTAAGGGTATGAGGTTTCAGTAAGGGTATGAGGTTTCAGTGAGGGCTTAAAGACTGAATTAGAGAATAAGGCTTTAATGAAACTATAGAGCTTTCTTAAGACCATAAGAACAACAAAAATGTACTCTCTCTCTCTCTCTCTCTCTCTCTCTCTCTCTCTCTCCATAGTTATCCTCACAGTGTATATTAAAGTAAACATGGTATTTCTCATCCTACCTTTAACATGAGAATGAAATGCGTCGACCGCCAGCTTAAAAGAACCACCCTTGTGTTCTAACTACTTCAGTGATTATCTACAGAGAGAGAGGGGGGGGGGAAGAGAAAGAACGAGAGAGGCACGGTAGAGAGAAAACGGGAGGTATGATAGAGAGAGAAAAGAGAGACAATGTAGAGAGAAAGGGAGTTGATATGATAGAGAGGGTAGAGTGAAAGGGAGTTGATATGATAGAGAAAGGGAAGGGATGGAGAGAGAAAAAAATGAAAGAAAGAGCGAAATATAGAGGTACAATAGAAAGAAAAGAAAGAAAAAAACAAAGAACAAAAAAGAAAGAAAGAGAAAGAGCGAAGGAGAGAGAGAGAGAGAGAGAGAGAGAGAGAGAGAGAGAGAGAGAGAGAGAGAGAGAGAGAGAGGGGGGGGGGGGAGAGAAAGAACGAGAGAGGTACGGTAGAGAGAAAACGAGAGGTATGATAGAGAGAGAAAAGAGAGACAATGTAGAGAGAAAGGGAGTTGATATGATAGAGAGGGTAGAGTGAAAGGGAGTTGGTATGATAGAGAAAGGGGAAGGGATTTGAGAGAGAAAAAATGAAAGAAAGAGCGAAATATAGAGGTACAATAGAAAGAAAGAAACAAACAAACAAACAAAGAAACAAAAAAGAAAGAAAGAGAAAGAGCGAGAGAGAGAGAGAGAGAGAGAGAGGGGGGGCAGGTATGATAAGAAGAGAGGAGGAAGGGGATAGGTGTTATATTTATCGAATAAATGAAAAACCTGAAGAGAAAATAATGTATTTCCTAGTGAGGTACGAAGCCCACTAAAAGAGTTTACATAATATGGTGCAGGGGCTGACCTCTAATGGTACACTGAGGTAATTGTAGACACTACCGAGAACCCAACAAGACCTTACCTGAGTATAGCAAATGTTTACGTTGGACATAGCTTTGGAAGGAGAGTATTCGAGGAAAATATTCTTATAAAGTTACGACGTAATTTAGGTAGAAGTTTGAGTTAAAAAATATGTTGGAAGTTCTTTTTCTGCCTGTGGTAAGAGCGGCTATCGTGGCTGGCGTATACGTACTTCCCACACATACTGAAAAAGGATGTCTCAAGGAAAGTTTTTTTTTCTATAAAAGTTTGCATACAAATTAGGTCTGTAGTTTCAGAAATATCGAGATGAAAATTTTAGATTGATGAGTGACGGACGATCACCGCAGCATACTGGCTCAACAAAGGAAGTGGAAGGTGAAGTAGGGAGCGATTATTGTGTCAGATATATTGTAATGGATAAATATATCGTGAGTTAGAATATTTTAATCAGTGAGGTCATTGCTAATAACCGGAAATGTTGCAGAGGCTAACAATCAGTGAAAAATAAAACAGTTTATGCTCATCCGTATGAATTCAACTTGGAGTTAAACAGAGGCGATCATCAGGTGAACATAACCTTGGAGATGAAGGCGATCTGGTGATGATCTTGCCGACTATGGGATCAATAGACTTATGCCCGGCTAGTTCTCACACAAATACTTCGTCTATCTATATTTTATTTTCATTCCGTGAAAGTTTATCCACATGAAGGAGTTCTAAACGTCAAGACTAATGTTTCTGAATTTGAATGACTAGGACTGTTAAATACTGACAGTGTTACATGTACAGAATTAATACATGATTTGATCTGTAATGAAAGATTACCGAAGATCAGACGGTGCTAAACATTCACACATTCTTATATTCACATGTATCGATTCTGTCATACTACCTCTTAATAATTTGTATGAAATGTAGTAAACCGCATGCGTAATATTATAAGACATACTCTGGTACCACGATGACATAGACATTCTCTGCCTCGTTAAGGAGTCTGTGTCTATCTACTACGCCGGGCTGAGGCGAGATAGTGTCATCAGATTAAAGCCGAGTTAACACCATGAAAACCCACTGACTGATGTAAGGCTCCGTCTGTCTCTAAGACTTCGCTTCCATGCTAATGCCTCGTGTGACGCCAACAACCATGCAGATAATATCAGAGTCGTCATGCTAGAGTTTTTTGTTCGTTTTTTTTTATCCTGCAATTTAATCTTCAAAAGTAGTGAACAAATTAAAAAAAAATTGTTTTATGTTTTTAGTCGGCAGGAGAGTACGTCATTATTCTTTGGTTTCAAACTGCTATGGGTCAATTAAATTAGGTGCTTACGTCAGCAATTCTCCTCTAATTAACGTATCTAACATGACTATCCCACTTACTTTAATTAACGTGGCTTATTTCCAGCTTACTTGCCTTACGTTAATCTAACTTTTTCTTTATTGTTTTGTTACACTCAGCTTACTGTTAATTTTCTCCTCGTCCTCCTCTTCCTCCTCCTTCTCCTCCTCCTCCTCCTCCTCCTCCTCCTCTTTTTTCCTCTTCCTTCTCCTCTTCTTCATTTTCTACCTTCCTCCCCTCTGCAGGTAATCACCCTTCCCTCGCTTACCCTTCATACGCTGTTTTTTTTTTATTCATTCGTGTTTCTCCGCCAAGCCTTTATTTCTTTTAATCATCATCGTTCCAATAGCGAGCATATGAAGAGAGAGAGAGAGAGAGAGAGAGAGAGAGAGAGAGAGAGAGAGAGAGAGAGAGTGTGTGTGTGTTTGTGGGCCAACTAGCAGGAGTCGTTTTAGCCACCGTGATTTTTTTTCTGGCAAAATGCAAGTTTCTGAACACACACAGAGTCAATAGTGTCTCTCCCTCTCTCTGTCTCTCTACTCCCTGAACTACTTTACTTGTGTACCAGAACAAAATAAAATTTCTTAGTCTGAATATATTGCAACGAAGGAGAGAGAGGAGAAAGGAAGGAGGAGGAGAGTAAAAGAAGGGGGAAAGAGAAGAGGTGGGGGATAAAAGGAAAAGAGGAATAGACAGAAAAAATAAAAAGTAAGGGGAGAGGGAGAGAAGAGGAGGGAGGGTAAGAGAAAGAGGGGGATAGACAGAAAAAGGGGGAAAGAGAGAGAGAGGAGGGAGGGGGAATGAGGATGAAAGGGAACGAGAGAGGGGAAAGGGGCAAGAGCAAAAGACAGACAGAAGAATAGACGAGTAAATAAGAATGGGAGGATTAAGAGAAAGGAGGGAGAATGTGAGGGCTGGAAACACGGAAGATGAGGTGATGGGGTGATGCAAGATTGATAAGGTGACATGCAAGGGAGAAGGGTGAAGGAGAAAGAAGAGCATTGAATGATAACAAATATGTATGTATGTATGTGTGTATGCATGTATGTATGTATGTATGTATGTGTGTATGTATGTATGTATGTATGTATGTGTGTATGTATGTATGTATGTATGTACCTTTTCACCCTGAGTCTTCACCTGTAATCAAGCTACGTGTTTTTGTACAGGTGACGGGTGTAATTAGTGCCAGATGATTTTTTCCACTCTCCTACAGATCACCTGGAGCAATCATCCTCTCCCTCTCTCCCATATCTCTCCCTCTCCCCTCTCCCTGCCTCGCTTCTCTCTCCCATGTCTCTCCTCTCCTCCCTCTCCCTTCTCCCTGCCTCGCTTCTCTCTCCCATGTCTCTCCTCTCCTTCCCTCCTCTCTTCCTACCTCGCTTCTCTCCCATGTCTCTCCTCTCCTCCCTCTCCTCTCCCCTGCCTGCTTCTCTCTCCCATGTCTCCCTCTCCTCCCTCTCTCCCCCTTCTCCCTGCCTTCGTCTCCCATGTCTCTCCTCTCCTCCCTCTCCCCTTTCTCCCTGCCTGCTTCTGTCTCCCATGTCTCCCTCTCCTCCCTCCTCCCTTCTCCCTGCCTCGCTTCTCTCTCCCATGTCTCTCCCTCCTCCTCCCTCTCCCCTCTCCCTGCCTCGCTTCTCTCTCCCATGTCTCTCCTCTCCTCCCTCTCCCTTCTCCCTGCCTCGCTTCTCTCTCCCATGTCTCTCCTCTCCTTCCCTCCTCTCTTCCTACCTCGCTTCTCTCCCTCTCCTGCCCTACCGTTTCGTCTCTTTCCTCTCCCTGCCTCTCTCCTCTCCCTACCTTTGTCTTCTCAATCTCCCTACCTCCCCTGTTTCGCCTTTCTGTTCTCCCTGCCCCTCTCTCTCACTCACTCTGCCTCAGTCACTTCCTTCCCTTATTCATATTTCTCATTCACTTCTTGTATTCACCAACCTTGTTTTCCCTGTTTCTCTTACCTTCTTCACCTTCTTCACTTATTTCTTCTCACTCAATTCCCTCAG
>NW_024738941.1:0-100000 GCF_018991925.1 Homarus americanus | reverse complement strand
TGCTCTACAGTAAATATTAGAAATGATCACACGATATATTGTTAATTATTGCAGCTGTAGAGGGAATTTTCAGTTACCTTGTTTGTAGATGTAGATGTATTTCAATGTAGAGCGAATTACACGTTATATCATTACATTTTGCTGAAGGTCACCAGTAACAGTATTATTTATTTAATTTAGCTTAGAATATTCCACACACACACACACACACACACACACACACACACACACACACACACACACACATATCCTGTATTATGCTTCAGTGGAGGATACCTATTATACTCGCGTGTATTGTACTTTGTAGTCGAGGAATAGAATCGTTGCTTCTCTGTATTGTATTAAATGGAAACTGTTTCGTCTCGAGGGTTCATTGGTCGATGGTTCATTAAAGGGGGGGTTCATTGAGCCGATGGTTCATTGGTGCGAGGGTTTGTTGGTTCAATAGTTCATTAGTCAAGAAGCTATTAGTTCGGTGGTTCAGTGTTCTGGAGATTTATTGGTTCAGTGGTTCATTAGTTCGAAATTTGAGTGGTTATATAATTCATTGGTCCGATGGTTTACGTACAGTCACCCACAAATCTGGTAACCTTCAATATTCCGGATACGAAACCGAGCATTCGAACTACGACCGACTGTCCGCCTTTTGCCCGTATAATGACATAGGAATAGAAACTGTTTCGGTTTAGGCACGCGTGGGGAGGTTACCAGACTTTGTGGCCGACTGTTCATTGGGTCGAAGATTCGCTGATTTGCTCCAATAATTAGGTTAGGTTAGGTTAGGTTAGGTTAGGTCAGTCTAGATTGACATAGATTAGGTTAGGTCAATTTAGAGTAGCTTAGGTTAGGTTAGATTAGGTTAGGTTAGGTCATCTTAAATTTGATTTGGTTTGGTTAAGTTAGATAAGGTTATATTATGTTATGTTAATTTCGATTAGATTAAGTTACTTCAAGTTAAGTCAACTAAGATTATGTTAGATTATAATAAGTTACATCACAGAACCAATAAACCATTGTAGTACAGAACCACAACCAGTCAAAATAGTACCAATACCTGGACGCCTCACGATGAACCACTGAACCTCACAGACCTTATCGTACCTCCCACATGATGCATAATTCATAGTTCTTCGGGACACAGAGTAACAGAGTACCAGACTTATATCTTACTTAACAGAATAACTCACATTCAGACGCCAGCTGGTGACAGACAACCACAGACATGTTATCTTGACTATTTTACTTGACAGAATGACTCGAAGAAAGACGCCAATAGGTAACAGACTATACAACAAACATGTTATTCTGTTATATTATATCTTACACGTCATTATTATCACACGAAACCTTTGAATAGGTGAAGCCTCGCGTGATCAAACTGCAGCACTGGCGATGATTACAGTCTGGAAAAGGAAGGAAGGAAAGGAGAGAGAGAGAGAGGTGGGATAAAGGGAAAGGGATAAAGGAAATAAAGAGAGATGTAGGTCGAGAGAGAGAGGAGTGGTGGGAGGTTGGGATGGGAGAGAGAGAACAGAGGAGGAAAGGAGAGAGGGAGAGGAAGCGGAGGACTAGAGGGGACGGAAGGAGAAGGGGAAGAGGAAAGGGAAGGAAAGGAAGAGGGATAGGAGGGAGAGAGGGAATGGAAATAGAGAGGAAACGGAGATGGAGAGAGTAGAGAGAAAACAGAAGAAAACGGGAATGGACAAAATCCCCACTAGACAAAATTCTATTGACGAATATTCCCTTTTTCACAATTGGCAAAATCACAGCACTGCGAATATGAAGTGGATATATCATAATTCAATACTCTCTCTCTCTCTCTCTCTCTCTCTCTCTCTCTCTCTCTCTCTCTCTCTCTCTCTCTCTCTCTCTCTCTCTCTAATCAAATTCAGCTTTTAATACTAATTTGATACTCCGAAAGTGGTGGATGTCGCTGCTGGAACTACTCTGTATTACCTTGTTATGTAACTTGCTCAACAAAGGGGAACTTAAGTAATGTCCATTTCCTTTCTATCGTAAAATGAACTTGTATTAGGTCTTTTATTTTTCAATTTCTCATTTTCTTAAGGAATGATAAAGTTGCTCATCTCTCCACTCACCTCAAATCGCCTACACTAATACTCTCTCCACCACCACCACTCACCTCAGCTCACTTTCACCACCACCACTCACCTTAACTCACCTCCACCACCACCACTCTCCATAACAACCACCACCACTCTCCCCACCACCACTCTCCCCACCATCACACTCCCCACCACCACACTCCCTACCAGTCACCCGGTCACCCCTCTCACACCCCACACCACCACCCCACACCTTATCACCACTCACCTTCCTCTCCTTCCACAGGTAACATGGCTGAGGAAACGAGACGCCCATGTACTGACAGTGGGTTTGTTCTCCTACACGACGGACCAGCGATTCACGGCGCTACACTCTGAGGGCTCACCGGAGTGGGTTCTCAAGATCACTAGCCCTCAGACCAGAGACTCCGGCACCTACGAGTGTCAAGTGTCCACAGAACCCAAGATATCGAGGGCGTTCAACCTCAGCGTCGTAGGTAAGTTGTATACAGGCCATACGTATGGGTTGGGTTAGGCCACTTATTGCCATATGCCAAACAACCTAGACTAAGACCTCTTGTAGATTTATTGGTGCATAAAGATTAACACTGCAGTTCTTATTTCCATCGCAAACAAAACTTAAAAACATTCACGTGTGTGTGTGTGTGTGTGTGTGTGTGTGTGTGTGTGTGTGTGTGTGTGTGTGTAAAGAAGACTTTATACCGTTTCTTATGCATCCTCTTCTTTCGGTTCTTCATCTTCGCCATCTTCTCCATATTTTCATCTCTTTTTCTCAATTTCTTTCTCTCTTTATCATCCTCCTCCAAATTCTCCTGCATCAAAAAATTCTCTCGTTCTCTGATTCCTCCTCTTATATCTCCCTACCGCACGTAAATCACATAAAGAAGGAAGAAAGAATGAAAGAAGAAAGAATATGACAGGAAATTGTGATGGAAACTGGTATACTGACACTCGAAATTATACGTCAGACACCTGTTGTTGGTGATGCTGACAGGTGTCGAGAAGCAGCTGTTTTTAGTGATAATTTTTTGGGGGGATTGGAAGATGGAAAGACGACTGGAAAGGAATATGGAGAAAATGAGAGAGGGTTAGAGAGAAAGATATTTAAGAAAGGGATGGGGAGAAAGGGAAAAAGGATAAGAAAGGGATGGAGAGAAAGGGAGAGAGGATTAGAAAGGGTTAGATCAGTGGTTCTAAACCTTGTTTGCCCCATGCACCCCTTTCACCATATGTCAGAATGTCATTCCCCCCTCCTTTCCAAGAGTGTCTGCCTCAAAAAGTGCATTCCAAATAATATGCATATAATACTGAAAATCCTTTATTTTTTCCATATTAGTATCAGTTTCCCCCCCCTGAAAACCTGAGGGGGGAAATTCCCCCCTGGTTGAGAACCCCTGGGTTAGATAGAGAGAAATGGGAGAGGGTGAAGATAACAAAGAGACAGAAACAGAGAGAGAGGATTAGAATGAGGCGAATTCTTAGTTTTTGCATTGACTTTTCAAAATCCATTATTATTGACCACGTGATCGATCTTCATTCTACCAATTTAGCTTCATCTCAAATACGTTCTTCTTCCTACTTATGTTCATCAGGTAATTCCTCTCACGCCCACCTTGTCTGAATAACATAATCCATAGTTCCTACGTGGTGCTGCTGGGGAGGAGGAGGAGGAGCGAGAGTCGGTAGCAAATAGGAGGAAGGGGAGGAGTCTGGAGAAGGAAAGGGGAGTGGGAAGAGGAGGAAGAAGAGGAAGAGAGGATAGAGAGACATATTCTATTCGAGTACCATGAAATATTTCCCCCCGCGTTGGTTGTGCTCATTCATATTCAACCTCACGAGGCAGTGTCAGCCCCTGAGCGTGCTGGCTGGGCTGACTTCTCCCCTCACAGCTGACGGTGGCTGACTTCCTTCTTACAGCTGATAGTGTCTGACTTCCTTCTTACAGTTGACGGTGGCTGACTTCCTTCTCACAGCTGACGGTGGCTGATTTACTTCTTACAGCTGACGGTGGCTGACTTCTTCTCACAGCTGAGGGTGGCTGACTTCTTTCTTACAACTGATGGTGGCTGACTTTTCAGATGACGTCAGGAAGGCGGGTTTTACTTGCACACACACACTGTATCTTATTTATTTATATAGATTTGCCATAAATTCTGAATTCCCGATAAACAATTGATTTCCTAATTAGAAATACCCAGCGCTTCGTATATTTCCCCCCTTGGCTGCTAAATCCTTCATAATAAGAAGAGAATAAAAATAATCTCTCTCATTTTTCATATTACAAAGTCATATAAGAATCGCTAGGTATTGTTTAAACACATGTTATATAATTTCCTCTGTACGCTATTGTTTAATTTTGTTTTTTCCCTGGATTGCATTTTATCTTCTCTATCAGATGGAGTAGTGAAAATGGCTGAAAATTCTGCCAAAATTATCTGATTGGTTGATTCACATGACGTCATTTATGTGTAGAAGCTTTGATTGGTTGATATCCTTTATATACTTAACGTTATTGGTGTAAAAGCGCTCTGATTGGCTGATTTTATTTTTGCATGAGGTTAACTGTGTGTCAATATAGCGTTTGTCAACATTATCTATCGATCCATTTGGTAAAGGATTTTTCGACTTGTTACTTATCGTTCCAGCCTGAAATGACCCACAAACTAATAATTAAGTAAGCAAGTAAAGACAACCAATAAAATATATCTAAATCAAGTCCATCTGTGACGTCATACTTCAGCAGGTTAACATTATCATGACGTCATAAGATTTAACCAATCATGAAACGGAGAATCGTTTTCAATATTTTACTGCGTACTGGGAACTGACCTAAATAACTTGCTATTCCCTATTATATAATGGGAATTAGGCCTGAAATTCCCATTATTACGTATTATTCAAAAGACACCGATTTATAACACAATTTCATCACTAATTACAACCCATGACACAACCCAAGGCCTATTACACAGGAGTAAAAATCTCTTTAAAAATCTACCAATTACCAATTTCGTAATGGGAACGTACTTTACTGATTATATTACACGAAATTAGGATAGGAACTTCTATAACAGTCAATTATCAGTTATGTAATAGGGAATGACGTGAAGTACCCTATTTTGTAATGGGATAAAACCAATGGTACTTCTCAAATTACTAGCTCTAAAAATTGGTACCTCCCTGAAATCGGTGCCAATTTTTTGTATATACACAGAGACGACAGCTTGCTATTAGTGTTATACTGACATACTATTAAGGGTATATCGTGTTCGTTTGTTTGTTTGTTTGTCATTGCTGTGTTTGTTCTCACTCTCCCCCGTCGGAGTATTGGGTATCGTGTGTTTGTTTGATTGCCTCTGTCTGTCCGTGGGTGTATAGTTGATTGGTGCGTGTGTGTGTGTGTGTGTGTGTGTGTGTGTGTGTAAAAAGGCAATTACAGTGGATTGTTTTTTCCATGTATGTATGTATAAAGCGTATGTATGGCTGTAGAAGGTATGTATGTATGTACAGAGAAGCAGATAAGTGTGGTAAAACAAGCAAAAGAAGCCAGAAGAGAGATAATCACACACAAAAAGACAAAGACAGAGAGAGAGAGAGAGAGAGAGAGAGAGAGAGAGAGAGAGAGAGAGAGAGATTCATAAACAAGTAATAAACTTTCACATCCTCCCACACACAACCAATTCGGTAGTTAGTAATGATATTAGTCAGAGTCGTGGTGGGTGTACTAACTGCCTAACTATTTAACAAACTTTAATTACATAAATGCCTCCACCACTAAAGTACCAAAGTATCACCATTACTATGACTCATAACGTCACCACTTCCAACTTGTCATTATCACCAATACTTTGACATCATCATTATAACATCATCACCACTAGCAGTTCATCAACACCACCACCATTAAAAGTCACCACCCCCAGCAGAACATTACCGCCATAACACCACCATCATCAACATTATATGTCACCACCACCACCACTACCACCTTAACATCACCACCATAACATCACCACCACCATCATAAGTCACCACCCCTTGCAGAACGTGACCACCACCACCACCATTATAAGTCACCATCCCTAGCAGAACATCACCACCACTAACATAACATCACCATGCCTAGCAGAACATCACCACCACCACCATTATAAGTCACCATCCCTAGCAGAACATCACCACCACTACCATAACTTCACAACCCTTAGCACAACATCATCACCACCACCATATCATCACCAGCCTAAGCATAACATCATCACCAACATGGCTCACCCTTCAAGTGAGCCATTACGCAAATTGGAGAGTCTGGTGTCCATCAGGCACCAGACCAGACCCCTCTATACAGTAGGTCAGCCAGACAGCTTAGTAGAGTGATATCCGGCCACATGACTAGGTGGGGGGCGGGCTGTTGTAGGGGAGGGAGGGAGGGAAGGATGTGTGGAGAGTGAGGGAGGGAGATGGGGTGTAGAGGGAGGTATTAAGAGAAGGGGTATGGAGAGATAAGGGCAGAGGGAAGGAAATGTGGGAGAAAGAAGGAGGACGGGGAAGAGAGGAGGAAGGCGGTATGGAGAGAAAGAGAGAGGGAGGAAGGGAGGCGTGTAGAGAGGGAGGAAGGGGGAGTGGAGAGAGAAGAGAGAGGATGGAAGGAAGGAAAGAAGATATGGAGAGAAAGAGAGAGGAGGAAGGGAGGTGTGTAGAGAGGAGAAGGGAGGCGAGAGGAGGAAGGGAGGTGTGTAGAGGTGCGGAAGGGAGGCGTATAGAGGGGAAGAAAGGAGGGCGTGTGGGGAAAGGGGAAGAAGGTGGGGCGTGTGGGGGGAGGAAGGAGGCGTGTGGGGGGGAGGAAAAGAGGTATGGGGAGGAGGAAAAGGGGAGAATTGAAAGAAAGGAGAGGAAAAGGAAGGAAGGAAGAAAGATATGGAGAAGAAAAAAGAAGGAGGGAAGAAAGGGAGGGTGAAAGGTGTGTGTGTGGAGAGAAAAAGAGGGGGGGGAGGGGGAGGGTGGTAGGGAGATTGGTGTGTATGTGTGTGTGTGTGTGTGTGTGTGTGTGTGTGTGTGTGTGTGTGTGTCTGTGTGTGTGTGTGTGTGTGTGTGTGTGTGGTCAGCCAGATGGTGATAGAGGCAGGGATAAAGGGTCATTCTCCCAGCGCCTGGTGAAGAGAGGCCTTATATTATCCAACTAATTGTTATAATGTGTGTGTGGGTGATACCGAATTAGTCTCCCGGGGAAGGGTGCGTGTCCTGTGTACCAACGGAGAGATTATTCATGGTTTGGAGTGGTCGTAGTGGTGATAGTAAGTCGTCCTTGAAGGGGTGAGTGGTTGGGAGCTGTGTTGGGTCGTCCTTAAATGGGAGATATTATATTCATGGCTAGGAGTGGTCGTAGTAGTAGGTCGTAATAGAATGGGAGATATTTTATTAAGTGTTAGTAGTAGTAGTAGTAGGTGTGGCTATTGAGGGAGGATGGAGGCCAAGTTAAAAATAGTAGTAGTCGTAGTAGTAGGCGTGGGTCGTCCTTGAATTATGGAGTGGAAGGTATATGGAAGAAAATACTTATAATTTTGACCTGGAGAGTTAAACACTTTGTATATTCGTATATACACCGTGTTGATATGCGTGTTATTAACCAGGTGTCCATGCCGACCTACGATCAAGTTGTTGATTAGTACCGGGTGTGTGTGTGCGTTAAGTGCTAATAATTGAAACCTTTGTATTAAAATGCGGAAATGAGCGTGTTATTGGTGTAGTGTGTAGTCTGACAGGCGTTCCCTTATTGATTAGTGCCGTGCGTGTTTGTGTATGTGTGCGTGTGCGTATTTCACTAGTTATTGTAGTAATTATAGAGGAAATGCGTAAAGGAATGCGTTAGTCAATCCTTTTTTCTAGAGTTTGTATTAAAGGAAGGTTGTGTTTGTACTTATGCAAGAGTTATTGGTTTTCTAATGTTTTGTTCGTCTCTCTCTCTCTCTCTCTCTCTCTCTCTCTCTCTCTCTCTCTCTCTCTCTCGTGTAGAAAGAGTTGTTACCTAGAATCGGCACACACACACACACACACACACACACATACACACACACACACACACACATGTATAATCATTAACTCACTTAACCTAACCTCCAGGTTGCGTTAGGGGGTTTTAATCATCGGGGGGAAATAAATTGGGTGGTGAAGGAGCTAATCTTTGTGTGATTCGAATGTAATTGTAGACGCCCAGATAATGCTAATTATATATTCCCGTTAACAGAATCAGTGGCGGAAATTGAGGGCTCCAGGGACATTCATATGAGTGCTGGCAACACACTCAACCTTACCTGTTCTACCACTGTGCCCGCGGACCTACCCAGCTACTTCTACTGGTGAGTTATCTTCTGCTTGTTATCTACTTATCTACTTGTTTTGGTGTGTTATCTACTGCTTACCTGTCTACTTATCTAAATTTATTATTGTTATTATTATTATTGGCATGAATATTATTATACTCGTTTTTATAATCATAATTGTGAATGTTATAATTATCATAAAAAAACGCTGTTCCTCCACTAGTACATTGATATACTACAAACCATCCCAAGATAACAGGGAACAGACACAAAGAAAGAAACATTGTACTAAAAATAACTCCAAAAAATACAATCAATGTGGAATTACCAGAATGGAAACTCCAATTCCCGTAATTTATGGTTTTGTTTTGCCAGTTCAGTGCATAACTCTACTGATTTGACGGGTGGAAGGTGGTTTATACGTGAGGGTGTTTTATTTTTTCACAGTTGACGGACTTTAATTCTAAGTTAAATAGCACCTAGTTCTAAAATTCCTCGAGAGAGAGTGGAGAAAACAGAAAGGAAGAATGAGAGAGATAGGGTGGAAATAAGAAAAGGAAGAGAGAGAGCTATGTAGAGATAAAGAAAGAGAGGGAGGGGAGATGACAGATAAATGGAGAAAGAGAGGGAGAATGGAGGAAAGAAAGAGAGATTGGAATAAAGAAATATATAGAGAGAGATATAATGGAATAAATAATGTATGGGATAGAGAGATAGAGAAAGAAAAAGAGACAAGTAGAGATAAAGAGAGAGATAAAAGTAATCATGAGATAAGGTAGAGAAAGAGAGAGATAAAATATGACGTGATAAATAGCAAAGTACATAATATTGTTTAAGAAAACTAATAAACAAGAAAAGTGAAAAAAAGAGAGAAAGATTGTAAGAAAACAAAAGAGATAAGAGACAAAATAGATTAGCGAATGATGACGAGAAAAGGAAGTGAGGTTGAGAGAGAGATAAAGAGGATGGAGAAGAATAACGAATGATGATGAGAAGAGGAAAGAAGAATGAGAGATAAAATTCAAGAAGGTAAACGATGGCAAATAGAAGAAGAGTTAAGAGGTAATAAACAAGACACGAACATGACGAATAAACATGGGAATAGTAAGGAAAAGAAAGAGGGAAGGAAGGAATAAAAGAAAGAAAGAAGGGATAACGGAAGTAAGGATAAAACGTAAGGAGAAGGATAGCGGCTGAAAGGAGAAGGGGTTAAAATGAGATAAGAGAAGAAAGAGAAAGGAATAATAAAGAAGAAGAAATGGAAGATAGGAGGAGATTTGCAAATATTAAAAGCCGAGAGAGAATAAAGGAGAAGAAAGAGAGACACAGAAAGAGAGAGAAACGAAGACAGGGAGACAAAAACAAACAGAGACAGAGAGGAATAATAGCAGAGTAATAGGAGAGATAAAGACAGATAAATATACGGAGAAAATGATAAGACGAGAGAGACAGAAAGAGGCAAACAGACATAGAGAAAAAAAGAGAAAACTACGATATATACCGGTATATGACAATGCTCTCTCTCTCTTTCCCTTCACCCTCTTCTCTCCCCCCTTCTCTCCTTCCACTTTTCTTCTCCCCTCCCCTCTCTCTTTCCCTCCTCCATCATCCTTCTCTCCCCTCCCTCTCACCTCTCTAATGAAAGCGGCAAGCCTTGTACCTTCCTAATAACCAATCATGTTCAGGTGTTTCGTGTTAAGGTGAAAGCATCATCCTGTCTCATTAACTCTCTTTCTTAAACTGATTTATAACTCAATTCTTTTTATCATGTATAATATATGTATTAAAAATCCTATAAAAAATGCGTTATATGTTAATTTGACGTATGATTTTTGTGATATATGCTTATTTTAATATGTATTTTATAATTCGTATTTCTGTTTTTAATTTTCATATTTATATTCTTAAGACTTTGATACGTCATGTTCAGAATGTACACCATATTCCATTGGTTAATAGTATGTTTATTATGGAAGATAAATCATTAAAAATATAAATCATTAATTCACATATGTCAAGTTTAAAAAAAAAACATAAAATAAAACTCATTTGCATATCTCAGTTCGCTTTTCAATAGGTATGTATCAGTCACGTTGAATGTCTAAAAAAAGGAGTGAAAGAGAAGAAATGAACCTCGTCGTATTCATTCAGAGTGTAGCGAGGAAATAGCAGCACAGTTGTTTTTAAGTGGTGCCATTAAAAGGTGGCTAGTGGCTGTGTAGGAGGGTATTAGACAATTTACGAGTGAAGTAGCCATTCTGTCCTCACTCTCCGTGGTCATAGAAGAGCAACATTAATGCCTTCACAGCAGTGGACGGTTCGGTCTGTCTCTCTCTCTCTCTCTCTCTCTCTCTCTCTCTCTCTCTCTCTCTGATACATGGATATGGTAGTTATGTTAGATACATGATTACATATTGCTTGGTCGTGTGTGTGTGTGTGTGTGTCTAGTTACGGATTCCTATACTGTATTTACTACCATCGTAAACGCATGTCTTTATTACGCATTTCAAACACGAGTGATGCATTGGTGTAATGTGGCTCTTGTATATATATATATACTGTATACAATATTATATATATATATATATATATATATATATATATATATATATATATATATATATACTGTATACAATATTATATTCAAGGCATCTACAGTACACTCGTATGGACGCACAGATTCATAAGACGAGGCAAACACACGATAGACAGACAGAAATACAGACGGTCATCGCAGGTCAGCGCAGTACCTCCCGCAGAGAGTAAACAGACGGGCAGATGGTGGGAGAACGTCAGCGGTCCCCTCCTGTGTTAAATGTAATGGTTGACACTAATTATTACTACGACCGCGTGCCAGGGTAATGGGTGTGCGTGCACGTGTGTGGGGGGTGTAGGGGTACTTGTGTATGTGTGTGTGTGTGGAATTTAGCTATTTATATATGTGTGCATAATGTGTGTGTTGTGTGTATATGTGTATTTGCCGTGTGTACAGTATGTATGTGGGGTGCTGTGTATAATCATGTGTGTGTGTGTGTGTGTGTGTGTGTGTGTGTGTGTGTGTGTGTGTGTGTGTGTGTGTGTGCGTGCGCGCATGTGATGCTATACGTGTGTGCGTGTGTGTGTAAGTGCCTCCTGCAATAGATATAGCTCTCTACATTGCTGTAAAGGTGACATCATATGCTCGCTATCGTTGTATCAAAGCTGAATTATCGTCATACTCGATTCCGAGTGACAGCAAATGAAAGTAACTTAATATGAGTGTGTAGGATGTGTGTGTGAAGTAAGTGTTTGTGTGTGTGTGTGTGTGTGTATAGGGTGCCTCCTGCAATAGATATAGCTCTCACGTGCAACATAAAGGGCAGCATCATATTACTCATATCGTTGTATCAAGCTGAATTATCGTCATACTCGATTCAGTGACAGCAAAGTAGTAGCAATATGAGTGTGTAGGATGTGTGTGTGTGTGTGTGTGTGTGTGTGTGTGTGGTAAAATGGGGAGTGGTGTGTGTGTGAGTAAGTAAGTGAGTGTGTGTGTGTGTGTGTATGTGTGTGTGTGTGTGTGTGTGTGTGTGTGCTGTCCATGGGTGTGTAAGGGGTGTATATGTGTATATGGGTAGTGTGTATAGATATAAAACACTATGTAGACATTTTCTGTATACTTAGGATGGAATTAGTGCATGAAGATATTTGTATTTATATGCAGAAAGGTAACGTACTATACACTTATATGACGGACCAAAATGAGTACTACAGTATGTAAAGGAAGATACAAGAAAAAAAGTCAACAGTAGGAAAGAGGAAGGGGGGGAGACAGCTTAAAAAAAGAAGTAGAGACGTAATCATCGACTTTCAAAAATTACGAAAGCTATAAGAAAGAGAAAAGTAAGATTATGTAAAACTCCCTCATCGCCATTATGTACCCAAGACGATCTACCCTGGCCTTGTAAAACACAAAACCAATCTGGATTTTTTTTTTCTGAGGGTCTTCTGAACGTGTCTTAATAGCAATAACAAGAGGGCGAGGGTGCCAAGGTATCAGGGTGCCAGAGTGCCAATCGAATTTTGATAATCATTGCTGATTAAACAATTAGGATTCCTTTCAGCATTTCAATATTTTCCTCCCATTAAATTGCCCCTCGTTTCTTAATTGCTGTATTTAGTAACATATGAGGTGCGGGAAGGAGGGAGGATTGATAGTACACAGAATGGGTCGTGTTAATGTAAATTCGGTTATTAAAAACATTGTCTCGATCATTGTATTCATAACTTTACCTGAGAGTTAATTAGTGTGCTGAAAGGACGTGTGTGTGTAGGGGGGTGAGACTCACTGTATCAACAAGGTGCTGGACCACCATAATCTCTCACTCTATGGTCCTGAAATGTGCTGAATAATGTGATGATGCCCACTTGATATGTTTGACCTTTTAATGAATATTGATTCATTGAACTTTGATATTTTGATCTTTGAATGAAAATTGTGCCATTGAACTTTGATAGTATGACTTTATATACAATATGAACCACTTAAAGCTAGGTGTATTGACCTGATAACCAATATTGACTCTTCAGCAACATAAACATCAAGCACGTAAGTTATTATACAAATAATATGATCGTTACTGGAGATAACAGAGTGAAAATCATGGACAGAGATGATACCACCTTCTGATGACCATCACGGACACACACACACACACACACACACACACACACACACACACTAAGACCTTATAATATGATACTGGAACCACCTGAAAATTCATATCCCCAGCTTAATTTAACTTAAAGATTAACCTAACCTAACCTAACCTAAATAACGCTTGGAAGTTTAATCGTCAGATGAAATAAGCTGGAGTGTCTAGGCTTCCTTCAGGTGGTCCCATCAAATTAAACTCTAAAAGTAATCCAATACATCAACTAATTATAACCAAGGGATTAATTACGTTTAGTTTATAATGCTAGTGGGTAGGCCAGAGGGTCGCACAGTAAACAAGAGGTGCTGATTAAATACAAACGGTTGCCACTTCAAAGGGAGATGACAACTTTAACCAGACGCACAGTAGTGGGTGTCTGGCGTCCCTGCATCATGCCAGACGTAAGATAAACATGACGATAATAGTAATATATTCTATGTATTTTTAATTTACAAACAGTAGTGACTTACTTTTTCTGGTGAATTATTCAAGGTGTCAGTGTCGATATATTGTATTATAGGAGGATATAAATTTATGTAAGTGTACTCGTACAGTAAGTATACCCCCGCTCTCCTTTCTTTGCGCACACACACACACACACACACACACACACACACACACACACACACACACACACTCATTACGTCGCCCAGACAAACACAGGAACACAAGGGACGCTCACGGACAAAACATTACAATACCCCTCTCTGGCTCTCCGAGGGCCTTACAGTATATCCGGCGAAGGGTTGCAAGTGCCAGTTAGTTTATATTCCTCTTAACTTATTTCAACACAAGAGGAAGTTTTCCCTCTGATCGGCAATACACACACACACACACACTGTTACTTGTACGACGGCTGCCAGACTGTATTAATAATTTAAATATTCGCTACCATCCCTACCACTATCTCTCCTACCATTACCGCAACCACAACCACTCACGACCACCACAACCACAAATAGGCAAGCAGAAGAGAGTGATGGTGGTAAGAGTAGTATGATGTGTGTGGCGTGAGACTTGGGTTGCATGAGTCACGTTTTATTTACCGTAGAGCACCGCAGGTCGTGTTGGAGTCCGCATTGGTTAATAGCCTTACCCTAGTGCACAACACACACACACACACACACACACACACACACACACACCTCCCATGTGAACTTTGGTCATGTTTTAAAATCCATTGTGGTCCTTTAATTAGTGATTATTTGATCTGATCTGGTTAATGCTGAGTACTGGATAAAGCATTTGTGTTACTTTCAATAATACAAGTTTGTTTGACGATCTAATGTGGTCACGAAAGTACTGGTTGTTTAAACTGATTTGGATATTAATGGTTACTGGATCAAGTTTTTTTGTATTTTCAATTAACATAGATTTGTTTTACGATTTATTGTATACTTGAAAATAATGATTTAATCTGATCTGGATAAAGGTGATAACTTTGCCTGACATCATCGAAATATTTTACTAATACTATGTTTTATCATATATTGTTATTTAACCCCACACCAGTGTTTCAGTTGGTTAATTATCAGATATTATCGTCTCAATTTTACACATTTTGATACGAAAATAGATATACTTTTTCGTCTTGTCTCAACAGATCTGTCATGATCCGAAAATCGTAATTATTGGCCTCACCACCTGTCTACACCTGGATTATTGGCTCAAAAACTTAGGTCAAATTTGTCAAGAGTTCGTCCGATGGATATTCTTCGTTAAATGTATTTACTTGGCTTCTTTTAGGAGACATTACTGATGAAAAAATTTGTGAATCTCGACCCAATCATAATATTAAATCATCTCACGATATATCTTTGACTTTAGTGAACATTTAAGCCGAAAAAGGTTTAATTAATTATCATTGACTAGTTCGAGTATTGATGCTTCTGAACACTACTATATTTCATAGACTGTGATTCGAAAAGTTGTCATGATTGAATCCAAATAAAATGTCTCTCCTGTGATGAATAAAGACACATATTAAGCCTCATATAACTGACTAACACAGCTTAATGATACACACTGACCCTTACACAGTGGCTATTGATCCAACCTATGTATCACTCATCTATAATATGTATATCTCACACTCATTCTGAATACATTATTATTGATACATATAAACTCGGATATACATACTGTATATATCCACAGTACACACACACCGCTCATGGCATCCACAACATCTGTCAACATGGGTCAGAATATAGGTAATTACTGTACACGAGGGAGGTGAGGATGTTAATAAATCACCCCGTATATTCATGTCATGTTGACTCTGAATACAGATTTATGACCCGAGTTGACCCCAATATCGGTATTAGTTAAACCCAACAGGTGTAGTAACGCTAATGAATCAAAATCGACTCTATATGTAAATTTTATGACCAATATTGATCCGTGTTAACGATTGATCCAAGTCAGTCTGTCTAACCCTGACCAGCATGTGGGATAACGATAGTATGAGTAATGGGACGATAAACTCTCTTTTCCTTGTACACAAACAGCGAAAGAATATAGAATCAAAGAAAATGTTACTTAATTATAGATACTTGAAAGGGTAACTTTTTTAATTGGACAGGTAGCCTAAGGATGTGTCCTCATTGTAGAAGTCTTTCAGTTTACTTAAGGTAAACTAAAATAACAACCCAACTATTGTTACCAGATGATAATTACCCTTTGTTTTTATTTTCTTTATGCCATTTAGAGCTTTGTCTGTTGACGTTATAATAGAGCGTTTAAATTACGTCTAGTTCTTGATGTTAACATATTTATTATTTAGTGGATCATCTGAAGATTATTCCCCCATTTTATTACACCTGATGATTAAACACCGTAACGATACCTGAGGGGGAAGTAGGTTAGGTTAAGTTAGGTTAGGTTAGGATGTGTTAGATTAGATTAGGTAAGGTAAGGTAAGGTTAGGTTAGGTTAGGTTAGGTTAGGTTAAGGAAACAAAATAATCACAATATATCAGCTGGTCTCTGGCTCATCATTGCAACTAATACTAAAGAGACTGATGAAAAGACTGCTGAAGGGGACAAAAGCTGGAGCCGTTCACTGCCACTATAACAATAATAAACACATTAGAGGGACAACTCACAGTCCAGGGTAAACACAGGGCAGGTCGTGTCTACCTCTACCGCAGTGCGACCATCACTTGGTTTCTGGGAAGGTTTATACGAATACAGCAATTTCTTTAGTTAAATTCATTATTTTGTTTTTCATTTAGCCCAACAATATATATATTGGTTGAGGTGAGCTACACTATAGGGACCATGTCGTGTGACTCAAACAGAACACAGCATCATAAAATAGAAGTTGCTTCCACACGGCCTGGCCAGAGGATGTAGCATGACCGTGAAATTCAACCAATTAAAAAATTTTCCGCATGAACTGGAGATGATCCCTCTGGCCAGGGTGCGAAATTAACCCCAGAATCATGCAGATTAGGGACCCACCTACATGTACACGCTATATGTATGATCTTGGGGATATATATATATATATATATATATATATATATATATATATATATATATATATATATATATATATATATATATATATATATATATATATATATATTTCATGTAGATCCACAATGAAAACGTGGATAAGATAAATCTTGATAAAAAGCTACGAAAGCTAAGGTGCTCCGTTGTTTCCCTTTTCCCGTGTGATTTTATCAAGATATATATATATATATATATATATATATATATATATATATATATATATATATATATATATATATATATATATATATATATATATATTGTGCTGTACAGCAGAGAACAGACACCTAACACAGACGGTAAGTACTGAAGTAACGTAACATCTCTGACCTATACAAGACTAACTATGAAGGTCTTCCTAAACTGTCTTTTCAAGATTCTCTCGTACTTAACCTGTCTTTAGAGCTTCATCGAGATCAATATATGGGTTCTTGACCCTGTCTATATAGGGTTATGGGTTAGGTAAAAGATAAATAGAATGGATAAGAAGACACGGTTAATGACTTTGGTGAATCACTGGGTGGGTTACTGAGGTTGTCTTACCTCGCTCTATATATTGTCTCGTCAACTTTGAAAGGTTACGTTAGGTTTGGTGAAGTATGAGGCAGGAGGGCCTGGGGGGGGGGCTGACTTATAGGATAATTCAGGCTGACATTCTCACAACAAGGGCGAGCGTGACTAACTAAAGAAGCTCTCCAACCTAATGTAAACATCGGCTCACCGAGTGTCAGGGACCTGTTTCGCTTTACACAAGAGTTTACTTAATTAAAGAGAATAATATGCTAATGAACACGTAAATAAATTAATTGTTTATACAGGACTGAATAAAATGTAAAATGGCCACACGCCGTGAATACCAACAAGGAGAGACCCAGCTAAAAACATTATGTACGAGTATAATATATGAACAGATGAGGTAATGGGTCACAGGGTTGAGTATGACTGTGGTTGTGGTTGTGGTTCTGTAAGCGTAGGTACGGAATATATTTGACGTAACACGATGGTTGAAAGTTTAGTGTTACAGAACATAATTTTAGGTATGGCAGCCTTCTAAGAGTGATTTTAAACAATAACAATACCCACCCACCCACTGACCCCTTCACACGTACCATAATATCACTGACCCAGGGCCGGTGCAAGATGATTTGGCGCCCTAGGCAAGCCTTTAGATGTGCGCCCCCTTGAAAGTTTTGATAAGCTAATGTGTGTACAGTAACCCATTACTACATTGTTTCTAACTCTCGAAACACCACTGATAACATAATTTTCATCTTGTGGCTTTGTTACTTCATCCATGCAAATAACCAATTATTGTTAGTACATTAAGTCAATAAATCCTTGACGTAAATGTCAATGAAACAATTTTTAGTCATTTTTTTTATTTTAGGGTAATCTTTAAAAAATTATAACATATCATAAGCATTTAGCTCGCTCCAGCCTCCTGCAAGTTATAACCTACTATTATTACATCATTATTATATGTATGTAGTGCAAAATAAGATACTTGTGAGTTGTGACCAGTCATTGGTCAGACAATATATTAAATTGACATCTTAAGTATAAATAGAAAAAGCTTAATGGAGAGCTGTAACAGTTATGAATAAAAATAATTGCAACTCTGACCAAGCCACATTAAAAAATTATTTACGTTAAAAACTTAATACAATCACCTGGCCAGTCTCAGTGTGATTATGTTATGCGAGGTCAAACTTCAGAGGTCAGGTAACCTTGCCTCATCCCGACAAAGGCAGGGAAGGGACGGCTCAGCCGCCCTGGCAGTAAGGGAGGGGAGGGTATGGTGGGGTTGGGAGAAGGGTTCCTCAGATGTCAGCCTTCAGGTCACTGCTCGACAGTTCTCCAGGCCGCGAAAGATAAGGACCCGGGTTAGTCCCTCCGGGGGGTTAACGAATAATATTAAAAAAGAAAACACAGTCGACTACCCTCGCCTCCCTCCGACCCCCCCCCCCTTCTAACATCCTGCTCCGACCCTCCACGGCTCCACCAGTGTCCACCACAGTTTTCCCTTCATTTTTAATTTTATCCAAGTTTGCCCTGAATTTGTGGCGCCCCCAGATGTTGGTGCCCTAGGCGATTGCCTAGTTCGCCTAGTGGGTAGCGCTGGCCCTGCACTGACCCCCTTCACAGGTACCATAATAACATTGGCCCCTTCACAGTACCATAATAACACTGACCCATATACAGTACCATAATAACACTGACCCATATACAGTACCATAATAACACTGACCCATATACAGTACCATAAAAACACTGACCCCTTCACAGTACGGTACTGTCAGTACCATAAAAATACTGACCCCTAAACAGTACCATAATAACACTGACCCCTTCACAGGTACCATAATAATACTGACTCTTTCACAGGTACCATAACGGGGAGGTGGTACAGTACTCCGGCAAGAAGGATGTGGCGGTACACACGATGGATGGTAGGTCGAGGCTTGTCGTGGTCGATGTGGGGCCACAACACTCCGGCAACTACACCTGCGCTCCTGAGAATGCTGCCCCGGCGACCGTTACCGTCTACGTGCTCAGAGGTGAGTGTTGACGGGAGTGAGGAGGAGGAAAGTAGAAGAGAAAGAGGAGCACAAAAAAATGGGGTGGTGTATTGAAGGGGAGGATTGGTTGATGTAAGGTTGAAAGGGCAAAGTATCCCTGAAATATTCATTCCTTTCCTCCCATCAATTGTAAATCAATGGGCTTAGAGATGAGAATTGACTGGGCAGAAGGGGTAATTGGAAGGAGTCTTTCGCAGCGGTTTGTGAAGAGGGATTGACAATGTGTTCCCTGAACCCTCTTCCCTCCCCCCATTACCATCTCCACCCCAAGTGTACTCAGAGAGGGGAAGTTACGGTGAGTACATGTCCGTTTGTGTGCGTATGTACATCTGTGCATAAGCACATTATGTATTATTACGTGTAAATGTGTATATTTTTGCTTGCATTTGTGTGTGTGTTTATGTGTGTGTGTGTGTGTGTGTGTGTGATTGTATGTATGTATGTATGTGTGTGTGTAGGTGTGTGTATGTGTGTGTGTGTAATAATAATAATAATTGACGGTTCATTGAAAAAAATTCTGCAGCCCGAAGGCTGAAAATATACATTGGACATAAATGACTTATTACATACATTGGTGGTTTAACAAAAGCCTTCATTAGAGAAAGGTAAAGGAACATACAGTGAACATACAGATTAATGTAGGTGTTGAACAGCAAACTCGTAGTGTAGTAACTCCCTCCCAGATGGTGTTAGGAGGAACTCACGTGGTGTAGTAGTTCCCTCAGATGTTGTTATGAGGGACCTGGCGTGGTGTAGTAATTCCCTCGCAGATGGTGTTATGAGGGGCCTCACGTGGTGTAGTAATTTAATGAGGGACCTCACGTGGTGACCTCACAGATGGTGTTATGAGGGACCTCACGTGGTGTAGTAATTACCTCACAGATGGTGTTATGAGGGGCCTCACGTGGTGTAGTAACTCCCTCACAGATGGTGTTATGAGGGGCATCACGTGGTGTAGTAATTCCCTCACAGATGGTGTTATGAGGGGCCTGACGTGGTGTAGTAATTCCCTCACAGATGGTGTTATGAGGGACCTCACGTGGTGTAGTAATTCCCTCACAGATGGTGTGATGAGGGACTTGACGTGGTGTAGTAATTCCCTCACATATGGTCTTATGAGGGACATGTCGTGTAGTAATTCCCTCACAGATGGTGTTATATGAGTGAGGTTTGGTCCCAGGCCTTCCTATCGTAGACGGATTAACACATCAGTGGTTGTTGTTGGGTCTCGCGGGGGCCGTTATCACTGGGTACCTGGGACCTCACTGTGTGAAGGTTAACTTGGGTGCGACTGTTACTGTTGAGTTGTTCTCACTGACTTAAGCACTGTTCACCACTGTTCACCTCGGTTTAACACTGGTTCCGTTCCTTTCCTAAATGAAATTGTAACTTCTGGCGAGAACTTGTTGATATTCCGGTGAGGAGGAGGGTTCAGGGGAGGGGGTTGGTATGGGCCAACTTAACAGTTGACCTGGCTGCTCCGAGAGGAGCGCCAGGTACGTCTTGACCCTTCGGTGGTCAAGGATGTATGTATGTGTGTGTGTGTGTGTGTGTGTGTGTGTGTGTGTGTCTGTGTGTGTGTGTGCACAGAAGGTAGTGTAATGCGTCTAGTGTGGCAGTATTATGTGAGTGTTTAGATGCAAGCACTGCTTGATTCCTCTCGCTTTCAGCTACCGCCGCTGGCTAGCCCTAGAGGCGAACAGGGAAGGAACTTGCAAAAGTCTTCCCCTGCCAGAGCACAGCCTCTTCACCACTAAGACTCCTGCTGTGCCTCCTCGTGGCAACACACGGTAACTGGGTGCCTTATGGGGACCAGCAGGGAATCTCGGAGTAGTAGTGGGCCCCAGAGGGATGGCGCATAGGCCCCACTGGCACGTGGACACGTTCAGGCGCATACCAACCACTGCCCCGCTGCCTTGTGGATTAACCTTGGTAGGTATAAGGCTACGGGAGTAATCACCAAACGAAAAATCCGCGGTGGAGCCCTGCATCAGGCAGACATGCTTACAGAGCTCAACAAGACCCCAACGGCAGTATAGGTGGAAGAGGTGACCAACATGGGAACCTAACGACTACACCAGCAGATGAAGGCAATGCAAATTGGACAAGCTAATAAGGGGAAACCCAACAAACTGGGCTATCGGCAGTCCATTGCAACTCGCCCTCAATCGTTGCAACACTTGCACCACTGAATCAGTCTGCATTCCTGCCTCACCACATAAAATTCAACTCAAGCGCTGCCATCATTCAGCTCATCATAATCCTCATCATCATCAAACCCTTATACCCCAAAAGTCCTATGGCGACGGACAAGTGGCGACGGGGACAGGCAGAGACGACTGCTGGGAGTCTCTAGTCACAGCTCTGCACATGGGCGGCACAGATAAAATGGTCGTTTATGCACTGGGATCTAGGCAGCAGTGCAATCTGATCCTGTCTGTGCGATTGGGCAGCCCTTTCGAGGAGCCACTCTGCTCACCCCACATGGGAGAGGGTTAGAAAAGGTGTCCTAAACATGGCTTGCTTAAAGAACCAACCTAACAGGGCAACCACACCCAGTAAGGTCATCCTTATGCAGTCGAAAACACTAATATAATCCCAAATTAAAATAAAAACAAACTATACAACCTCTTATGGTCGCTGCATGGAATGTCAGGGACACTTCTGGATACTGGCACAAATGTGCATCCTGAAAGAAGAACCGCCCTTGTGGCAAAAGAGCTGGCTAGGTATAACATCGATATAGCAGCCATTAGTGAGTCCTGGTTCCCGGACGAGGGTCGACTGAGAGAACTGGGGTTTGGCTATACCTTCTTCTGGAAGGGTAAGCCTACTGCAGAGAGAAAACGCATTTTTATGGAGTTGGCTTTGCCATCTGCCAGAGCATCCTACACAGGCTAACTGAAATGCCTGTTGGGATCAACGAGCGTCTAATGACACTCAAGAGTCCCAATGAATCACTCACGTCATGCCTTTTTCATCAGTGCATACGCCCCGACACTGGATGCAGAGGATGACATCAAGGAGGCCTTTTATGCCGACCTCGACAGAATGCTAACCTCTATTCCAAGAGAAGATAAAGTTGTGCTCCTTGGTGATTTCAATGCCAGAGTTGGCAGTTGCTGACATTTGGCAGGGAATCATAGGGAGAAATGGACTAGGCAAGTGTAATTCCAACGGCCTACTCCTCCTCAGCAAGTGTACTGCACACAACCTCACCATCACCAATACCTTGTTTAGGCAGGCCGACAAGTTCAAGGGTTCGTGGCAACACCCACAATCCAAACACTGGCACCTCATTGACATCATTGTCAGAGAAAGAGATCGCCGAGATGTCCTCATCATCCGAGCAATGCGTGGCACAGACCACTGTGACACTGATCATAGGCTCGTTTCACGTCGCCCCGAAACGGTGAAGGCAGCAAGTCTCCAGAAGAGGTTTTAACAGTAAGCATCTGGAAGACCCAGCGGTAGTATATGATTTCAGAAAGCAGCTCGAACATGGGGTGATAAGCAACCCGACAACAAACAACCCAAATCCCAGTGTCGAATGGGGCATTCTCGACATTGTCATGACAAAAACATGCAGAGAGACCCTCAGCCAGATCGAAAGAATACACCAGGACTGATTTGATGAAAATGGCCCAGAAATCAATGTATTCGTCATTGATAAACGTGCTGCTTTAACTGACTGGCAGAATAACCCTCAGTCTCGGACTAAAACTGATACCTTACGCAAGAAGAAAGTGGCGGCCCAGAGCAAACTTCGCAAACTAAAGAATGACTGGTTTAAAAATAAAGCATGTGAAATGCAAAAAACTTGAAGATCAACACAAGATGCGCGAATTTTTCAATTCCACAAAAACATTATATGGGTCAATCACTCATTGTAGAGTCCCCCTCTGCTCATCCAACAGTAACTTCCTAACTAATGACGAAGCATCCGTCAGCGCTGGAAAGAGCACTATCATTCTCTACTCAACCGAAACACTGATGTGGATGTCCTGACTACCCAGCAGGTCCCTCAGCATACAGAGCTGATCATCTCAGGCTATCCTCCATCAAACAGATGAATATAACAAAGTCTCAGGGCCTGATGGAATCCCAGTAGAGGTGTATAAAGCAAGAAGACCTCTGCTTACTAGCCTTTTCCATTCTCTCCTGGAGAATATATGGAAAAAGGGGGAAATCCCCCAAGCTCTTAAAGACGCCTCCATCATCAATATTTATAAAAACAAGGGAGACCGGTCAGACTTCGGCAACGACCACGGGATCTCGCTGCTGTCCGTAGCTGGCAAGATTATCACCCGAGTCCTCCTAAAGAGACTTCTCCCTGAGGCGAAAATCCTTCTCAAAAGAATCTTAATTTTTTTTTTTTATTGGGCACTCCCCTACATCCTTGTGTAAGGTGAAGCGCAGAAGCGTTTACAGCGCCCAACAGGGATGCATGCTAAGTTCATGCTTGCCTTTATGTCTCATGAGTTAAGGGCGTAGAAGCTTAATGTGGATTTAGACCATCACGTAGCACCACTGACATGATCTTTGCTGCCCGCCAGATACAAGAAAAGTGCAGAGAATAGCGTCGCGACCTGTACATAGCTTTCATCGACCTAACCAAGGTCTTCGACTCGGTCAACAGGGATGCCCTCAGTCATTTTGGCTGCCCACCAAAATTCATCGCCATTATGAAGCAACTCCACGATGGCATGAACAGCAGTGTCCTGCATAATTGCACCCAGCCTGAATTCTTCCCCATCCAAACGGGGGTAAAACAAGGATGTGTATTGGCGCCAACTCTCTTTTCCAGTGCCAATTTAGCCGGATGAAGGATCTTTTCAACTTAAAACGACTCCAGGCAGGAACAAACGTGACGGCAGCTTCCATTAATGAACTTCAGTATGCAGGCGAACTCACCCTCGTCCCTCACACTGAACGCAACCTATAGGAGATCCTGAACACCTACGCAGATGTGTATGCACACTTTGGCCTAAAGGTGAATGTATGCAAGACTCAGATTCTCTTTCAGCCTTCCCCCTGGTTCAGCCACACCTCCACCATCCATCCAGCTTAAAGGTACTACCCCTACACGAGAAGGTGCCGGAAAGACGCTTCCGCCGCCCCTCCCACACGAGATGTAGCCCTAGATCACAGTGCATAAAAGACCATCTTATCTATGCCGCCCATATGCAGAGTTGTGATTAGAGACTCCCAGCAGTCATCTCTGCTTGTCCCCGTCGCCACTCGTCTGTCACCATAGGACTTTTGGGGGGATAGGAGTTTTGATGATGATGAGAAGTATGAAAAGCAGAATGATGGCTGCATGTGAGTTGATTATGTGTGAGGCAGGAGCTCAGGCTGCAATCACACATCCTGGCTCTCCCTTTTTCTAATCCAGTGGTGCAGGTAGTTGCAATGACTGGGGAGAGGGAGAGTTGCAATGGACTGCCGATAGCCCAGTTTGTTGGGTTCGCCTAGTAGCCTGTCGAAACATTTTGCATTTCCTTCATCTGCCGTGTAGTCGTCGAGTTCCCAAGTTGATCACCTTTTCTGACTATTCCGCCGTTGTGGTCTTACTGAAGCTCTGTAATCACGTCTACCTGATACAGGGCTCCACCGCAGATTTTTCGTTCAGGGTTTACTAGTGTAGCCTTATACCTACCAAGGTTAAACTGCAAGACAGAGAGGCAGCGGTTGGTAGGCGCCAGGGCGTGTTCACATGCCAGTGGGCCTAGGCGCCTTCCCTCTGGGGCCCACTGCTGTAAAGAGATCCCCTGCTGATCTAGCCTAGGGTAGTGAGGTACCCAGTTGCCCTGTGTTGCCACGAGGAGGCAAGGCAGGAATCTTGATGGTGAAGAGAATGTGTACTGGCAGGGGAAGACTTATTCAAGGTTGCTTCCCTGTTTACCACGAGGGCTAGCCAGTGGCAGTAGCTGCAAGCGAGAGCAAGCAAGCAGTGCCTGTGCCTTAACACTCACATTATACTGCCACATGAGGCACATTGCACCACCCTGGGTGCTCACACACACACACACATACCCACACACACACAGATAAGATATAATTATGAATTTCCTAACATAACTTGTAAACATGTAAACACCCGTGTTAACGTTGGCTTACCATAGCCTATAGTGATGGCGTAGATGTGTCCTCCATAGCCGCCTCCACCATATCCCACCTGTGGAGTAAAACAACACATGTTTCAAAAAAATTAGTAAACCTTCAAAAATATGACAAGATGGGACTATAGTCAGGTAGCATTTGAGACTCACACTTACCATCTCCACCATATCCTCCATAATGACCATTATAACATATGCCGGACACAGCTGCCAACACCATCACCACAGACAGGAGACACTGAAAGAAACAGTCACTGATATGTTATTGTGATACAAGTTGATGGAATATTATAACTCACAATATCACAGAAACATTTATCACAACATATAAGTAAATCAGTACCATGGTTGAAGGATCCGTTTGGTTGAGGAACAGGTGCACAGTGTTGCAGAGGGAGACTATCCAGGTGGAGCCGCCTATCTGTCCTCACCTTAAGGACATGGACCTCTGGTTTGAGACATTGGAATATATCGACGATCCCACGGGGAAAATCTTCAAGGCAATAACATAATGAATTATGTTCCCTGGAAGTCAAATGGACCGGACACGCTTACACGAACAACGGGAGTCAAAGTTTTCCTGATGGTGGGGTTTTCCGAGTCCTTGTAGAACCGACGAGGACTAGTTCAACCGACGAGGACTAGTTCAACTGACGAGGACTAGTTCAACCGACAAGGACTAGTTCAACCGACAAGGACTAGTTCAACCGACAAGGACTAGTTCAACCGACAAGGACTAGTTCAACCGAAAAGAAACTGCAGAAGCGACGAGGACCGGATGATCCGACGAGAAACTGCGGAAGCGACGAGTTTGAAATAATGCATAAGTTTGGAAAATTCCAAAAATTTTCCCTAAATTTTTCTGTTCTTAGTAGATGAACAAATTCTGAGGAAAAATATTGTGCAATTTCCGGAAAATTTCCAGTCACTAGAAAAATTCCAGGGATGTGGGATTTTTTTCTGGGAGTGCGAGTCGTCTCATTACCCGGAAATTTCTCATGGTCGGAAGAGCTCTGCAACAATTATTCCAACTAATGAGGATATCACTGTATTTGTTTTAGTGCTAAACCAAGAAAACCTCACAATTATTTGTACAAAAAAAAGGCACTCAGACTGATGAAAGAAATGCTTTGAGGTCCTTTTCCAAAGGAACTAAAGAAACAAATATAATATTATTTTCTTTCTGCTGCATTAAACGAAATACATGAACTTTATCAATCCCCCCCCCGCCAAAAAAAAAATAAAATATAATAATTACTGAAAAACGAATTTCAATTGTGGTCCAATAAACTATGCCTATGTATTTTCCTTCATCCATAAAAAAGTAAATCTCTCAGAAATACTGACCTACTCAGTCTTCAAACGAAAAATAAAACTTTGCATTTGTACTGAATAGACAGAAAAAAGTGTGCATAAGTATCGCACTGAAATTCATTTGTAAATAATTTTATAGCTGATCCTGAAAATAACTTCACAAAACAGTTGTACTAAAATATATACATGAACCTTACCTTCATCCAAAATAATTTTTTTTCATTTAATTAAAAAAAAAATACATAGGTACATTTTCCTTCATCTGAAAATTAATTTTGCATGTGTTGCATTGAAATCCATATGTATTTTTATGTTTCTGATAAAAAAAAATACATTAACATTGTACTAAAAATTAGACATTAACTTTAATTGGACTTCAAAAGAACTTCATATATCATAATTATGGAGTGAAAAGAAATACATATGTATGTCATCTGCACCTGAAAATATATTGCATAAATACATGAACCTTACCTCCACCTGAAAAACACTCTAGTACCTCTACAAACCTCATTCTAAGTGTTATTAATACTTTTAATTAAACCTATACATTGTAAACTAACCTAACCTCAACTTAAAGCTAACAGTTACAAGCCTTGATTTATCTCAGTACTTGACGTTAACACCGCTAGGTTTCTAGTACTGTTCGGTCTGCAGGGTTAGTAAGATGCATGCAATAACAAAAATAAAAACAAAATCTGCTCCCTGATAAAGCAAGACTCAGGATTCAAAGTTTATCCCAATTTATAAAATAATGAAGAATAAATTTAACGGTTATCTTGAATCTCATTAACTCATATGTTTATTTCAAAGTAACTTTAAACTTTGTCTCTGGATTTTAGTCAATTTTCAACCCTATGTAAATCATAAATCTGGATGTGCATATTTAAAACTGCACCCGAGTATAACCTTACCTAGTATAACTGATACAAAATATGATGAAGTTTCAAACTATCAGAATTTTGTACTTACCACAGATGCTTCTGAAGTTCTAACCTGTAAAACCAAAAACCAATGTTAGAAGCAAATTTTTACTACAGTAAAATCATTAAAACGGATATTTAAAAACAATAAACATCATCACAATACAGTAGTTGTTCTTCTTTGACACTACTGCCATGATAATAAATTATCACTCACTAGGAGTTTTAAAGTAATGCCATACTTCAGGAACTGTGCCAATGGCCTTCATCCCAGATAATTTAAAAAAATCATCGACCAGTTACTAATATATGTTTCCACTACTAATACCCTGTACCATACTCTTTAAAAATAAACACTGCAATTTTTAATGCATATTAGAACTTACACAGAATTATCTGTTGTTTCCAAATAAACAGTAGCAATGATTTACATCCCTTGTGAGAATACCATTTGTTTTTATTGAATGGAACCTTCAACGACTCAAATGAAAGTAACAAACCATCATGTGCTTTCCTTTTCCTCCTATACAACTGCCGACGTGCCTGTGACATTCTAGTAAATTAAAAAAAAAGTCTTTGATTCTAGCAGCTAGAATCATAGTCAGTGGAAGAAACCACTGACCATTGATATCAGAGTTGAATTCTGACATTGTCAATTATAATTCAGTACTCCCAAAATTTTGAGCGAAGATTTTAATTCAGTAGACAATGCCATTCAAGAATATATATATATATATTTTTTTTTTTAAGAACTAAACACTACAGTTTCCATGTTCTGCCTCCAGACTTTCATAACATAGCAACCTTACAGACTGGCTGAAATCTTAATAGAACTTCATAAGAAAGCCATAACCTCTTCCTATGATAGAACTAAGTATCTGATAGCTAGAAGAGAAAGGTGATTTCGTAGGAAAGGGGGAGAGGAGGTAAGACTCCATTTTTTCTAATTATTAAATTAAACTATTTTTTGTGTGTGTAACAAATTATCACAATTCTAAAATGATTTGCTATTTTAGTCTCCAAAAATAGAATATAATTGCTTTATAAAAAAAAATCCTGCATTATAAACCTCACACCAGTAGTGGCCATCTTATTCCGCCCACTTCTTAAGTCAAAACTGATATCTCACAAAAACTTATTCCTCCTGCAGTTTATGTTTGTTTCTTGAGGTAAGGAAGCTATTATCTTTTATGGATAAATTTTATCAGGTAGCTGCTAAGCCTGGAACAACATCTTACATATTACCCCCAAAAAAATAAAAAATACTCACTGGTGGTCTTGCTGGTGTCATCATCCCAAGATCATTAATTATCACTTAACCAAGATCATTTATTTTCACTTAACTGATATATATTTTTACTTAACTGATATCAGTTATTTTCAGTTAACCAAGATCACTTATTTTCACTTAACTGGGATAATTTATTTTCACTTAACTGATATCACTTAGTTTCACTTCAATTAGATCACCAATTTTCATTTAATCGAGCACAAAAATTATCACTTAAGCAAGATCACTAATTATCACTTACAGAAATCATTAATTTATTTGGTAAATATTCGGAGGACAACTACGTAACTCTATATTAATTTGTATAAACGGAGATAAAGAAAGAAGATAAGAATACTTTACTCCTTAACGTTTTTTTCTGAAATTTTAATTTTTCGATTTGTTTTACTTTTTTATTTCACTTAAAATGTCAATTTCAATCACAAAGTGGGTAAGGCATTGAAAAAGACGGAAGTTGTGGGGTAAATAACTGACGAAATTAGACCCAACCTAACCTAACTATTATAAAAAGCTTTGAAGAATAACCCCAAAAATAAACTTTTGCCAAACAAAAAGATCGGTTAAGATTTGGTGAAGGTCAACCACGGAACTCTTTATTGATTTGCATATAATGCGATAAAAATATAAAGTGCGATAAAGCAGAACAAATGAGAATACTTTATAGTGTTTTCATCGGTACTTTATATTTTTCGAGTTTTTCTGACTTTCATTGAAGGTTTGGCTCTTTAAGTTCCTTCGTTTTTAATTTTATCTTGTTGGATTAGGTTAGGTTTGCACACAGGGGGCTGATAGGAGGTTAGGTCAGGCTCCTTCTGGTTTCTCTGGATAGGATAGGATAGGATAGGATAGGATAGGATAGGTTAGGTTAGGTTAGGTTAGGTTAGGTTAGAAGACAAGACAAAATTAAAAACAAAGGCACCTAAAAATCAAACCTGAAATTGAAGTCAGAAAAACTTGAAAATATAATTTTCCCCCAAAAAACATCATGAAGTATTTTTTTTCTATCCCCCTATACACAAATCGATATAGAGTTCTATGGTTGACCTATTCCGGATCTTAACCATTTCCACTGAACCGAGATCACCAATTTTCACTTAACTGAGAGCATTCACTTTCACTTAACCAAATTCACTTTTCACTTAACTGAGTTCACAGATTAAAATTTAAGCGAGATCAGTAATTATCACTTACCGAGATCACTAATTTTCACTTCACCGAGATCACTAATTTTCACTTACCGAGATCACTAATTTTCACTTACCGAGATCACTAATTTTCACTTCACCGAGATCACTAATTTTCACTTCACCGAGATCACTAATTTTCACTTCACCGAGATCACTAATTTTCACTTCACCGAAATCACTAATTTTCACTTCACCGAAATCATTAATTTTCACTTCACCGAGATCACTAATTTTCACTTCACCGAGATCGTTTACTATCACTTTACCAAGATCACTAATTATCACTTAAGTCACACAACCCATTACATGTCTCAAAACAATATCATTCACTCTATAATCACTTAACACACTGAAGATATGATTGATATTATCGATACTTATTACCAATAAATTCTTAAATTCGTTTGAAAAATGTTTCTTTACACCACAGCTGTTGATTTTAGCAGAACACTTAATTTTCTTACCCTTCCATACCATAGCTTTTCTCTTAGGTGTTTGTAGCGCCATTAATCTAGCAATGTTTCACAACATAAAAGTGAGAATCAGTTCAAGGTAGTAGGTTATGTGGGAGACAGTAAATAGTGTCGTCTGCCAGGCACTGGTTGGTGACTGATGGACGGTCAAGTTCAAGGAACACTCGTCGTCTTGCTAAATTCTTCAACATTTTTTACTTATTTTATCATCTCAAGTTTGTGTTTCATTGTAGTATATGAAGAAAGAATATTAATATAATGAATCTATATAGAAAGGCGAAAGGAACATATCCGGTGTCATAAGCCTTTGCATTAATTAATATTCATTATCGTATGGGAAATTATGGGTGCAAATTGAGGATGTTTCGTAAAGCATAACATAACAGTTCAAAAAATATGCTTTTGGCGATCTAGTGAAACACATGTGATTAGATTTATACACAATATATTACTATTAATACTAAAACTAACACTGATATTAATAGTGTCACAAGCATAGGAAACTTTTCGTGTTTATATGACGTACTGTAAAATGGCAAAGGCGGGCAGTATCTCGACCTGACTCATTTAGTCATTTCTTAAACCACGAACGAAGGTTTTTGATAAAGGTACATGAGACACACTGCTATTCACTAATCATGTTGCAACGAGATAATTTTATATGTCAAATGAAGTACCAAAATTTGGCCTACCACAATAGATAGGAAATGTCTCACAATCACGCCTACCAACCCTAGCGAGACAACACGATTGTTCAGTTCGAAATTTATCGGCCCCCCTCCTGCAAGATACTTTTTTTACCGAATGTAAGCTCTCCCAGAAAATGTATCGGCCTCCCTGGGCCTGATGTATATGGAAATGAGCACAATAGCACGTACACAGCGATTTCTGTTCGGTTGGTATTTCTGATTGTGAGTTGTACCTTTCGTTCTTTCTTATTGTACCTGATAATGTCCATGATATCTGCAGTATTCCACCTGTTCTCTATATAATGTAATGAAATAGGATGTATTGTACCATATGCAAAACCAATAACGTCATGAGTGACCCCCGTTGATTTATGCACCTTAGATACTATTTCAGCCCCGGGGGATGGGTTACGAAATACAAATAGTAATATGTTTTCATGAACCGAAATTGAAGTTGAAATTGAAATACTTTATTGACAATAAAACTATTACATCTAAAGGTCAGGGGAGTATACTACTCCCACCCTCTCCTTATGGGATCATGAACCGAGGTTGCAATAGAATCGCTTCGAACGAAATATGAATCACTATGATCCGATATTACATCCATTTGAAAATATAGTAATTACAGGTGTATTATGATGCCATATCCAATTATAATGACATTATGATTTACTGCATTTCTATATTATTTCTTGCTCAATTGGTGTGGTAACAATCATTAATATAACATATCATCTCATGATTCGTGCTGGCAACGGAACAATATCTGATACACACTACGAGACGATGTCGTCAAGTTTTCCCATGGGATTGACAGTCACTCTGGAGACTTCACAGATAACACGAAGCAGTATCATCGCCCTTCACGTCATAGGCCTAAGGGCCAATTGCAAGATCAGCCGTGGTGTACACCATGCCGTGGTATCCCGGCAGTCGTAATACAATGGAGTGAAAATTTTGTGAGTTTTCAAGATGGGCCATGGTGCATGATGGTGGTACCCGACTGTCCTTTGTTGTTACTACGTCATCGTAGTGTAGTCAGGTGTACCAACTGGCGGAAGACTTGGGGGTTGGTATGCTTGCACCCTCTAAACGTTGTCAGTGGCACGAAACGTTTACTCTTGCTACACGATTTACGAGCATAAAAAACTTGAATCCCAAGCTAAGGTGCACCTCATTTTCCTATTTTCTTGGATTATAAGCCAATTCTGGGAATGAAATAACTATCATTTACAGTGAATATACTGTAGATAAATAAAGCCTGTGACAACCATAAAAACGTAGGAATTGAGTGTAAGATCTGTTCCTTTCTTCTTTATCCTTATTAAATCTAACAATAAAGTTATAAGTTTTTCATGAACTTGGGGTTGGGTGAGTGTAATAAAGAGAACTATGGCCTGTTCTGTGGATGAAGTCAGTAGAATATAACAAAGTACAGTATTAGGTATTATAATTTTGTTATGACAGTGATGAACTCACTGTGCAGATGAATTGGGATAAAATCTTGAAAAAAATATCACCATAACTGTTAGTTTTCTATAAAACAGGAAATTATCTTTGTACCAAAAATTTTACTTTCATATTATACAAGTATAAAGGCCAGTTATCTACAAGATATGAAAACTTGAGATAATGTTCCCTCCTTTTCTCCACCTGATTACAGTATAGTAATGCAATAAATACCCTTTCAAAAAAGCAAGACATGAACACTTTCCCAATGTCAGGAGTAAAAATGTATCTGCTGTTTAAATGGTCTTTTATTTGGAAAAATATTCCATGCAAATACTGTATATGCATCCTCACCAGAGAGTCTTCATATAGTTAGTGTGCAGACATTTGTTTACAAGGCATATACTGTAGTACTCAACTATTATGGAAATGAAGACATGTTAGGTTGTTAGGTTAGGTTAGATAAGGTTCATCTTGTGAGCAAATGTCATGGAACCCATATAGTACAGTACTGTAGATATAGTCATGAAATTCTACCAACCAGCTACCGTAATCAGAGACTAATAATGTTAAACATAGAATATGATAATTAAATTGTTAAAAATATCCTCAATACAGTCTGCAATGTTAATTGCAAATTATTCCTGCATTTTTTAATGTTTAATATAAACTGTAATAATAATAAGGATAAGAATACAATGATAATGGTTGTTATTTCAGAATAAAGGCTTTATCAAAAGCAGGATATATTATAATATATGGATGATCAGGAGTAAAAAAAGTATTTTAAAAGAAAAATCATCCACAAATTTCAAAAATATATTAATACGTAATATCCATGTATGTATGCAGAGTGTAAAAAAAAACAATAATTAAGGCATACAGTACAATATGTTATAATTTCTCCAAGGCATATTTTCAGAAAATTCCAGAAACTGCATTTTTCTTGTCTACGAGTAATTTGGGGATTTTACGGAAAGTCTCCACATTTTTCTGTTCCGAGTCTGGGAACCAATTCTAAGGTTAGCTTATGAAGCAAATTCTAAAATCTTCCCTCAAACTGGAAAAATTCTGTATCAATAATGAAACCAAGAATTATTTCTTCAGTATTGGTGAAAGGTCACCTGTATCTCCACCTGTAAGTGAAAATAAATTAATTAATATTGTGTTAGTTAAATTTGCGAATTCTGAAACATCTTTATTTATGATGGTTAATATTTATAAGTTTCCAACATCTAATTTGGGGATTTTACGGAAAGTCTCCACATTTTTCTGTTCGAGTCTGGGAACCAATTCCAAGGTTAGCTTAGGTAGCTCATATTTGTTTGGTTTGATATGCAACACACACTCAAAAAATCTATCCCTTTTTGGGAAGAAATTCGTAGAATAAAAATTATAAGCCCTTTCAAATTTTAATGATCTACATCAAAATGTTAACCTAACCTACCTAACTTAACCTAACTGGAAACTGACTTAACTATCATAAAATAAAGTATACTGTCTTTCATATTTTAAAGGTTGGATTAAGGACAAATTCACTTAGGTTAATTTCTGGTTAGAGTTAATTAGTCAAGTCTGACATATTTCTGTTGTCATCATTAAAATGTATATCACATTTATTAAAGATTCATAATTTAATTATCTTTGAATATCCAAGAATTGTAATAAAAACCAAGTAACGGTAAAGGCAGTCATACCTGTGATTACTTTCTACAATTATTACATCTAGCTATAATTGAGTGGAGCATCAAGGGGAGTTAGGTAAGATACAAGGAGTTTAAAGATGAAATTGTATTACAGTCTCTCCTCGACTTACAACGGTGTTCCGTCCCGACGACCAGGTCGTAACACCTGAAATATTGTTATTAAATATTATCATCAATGACTTCTTTTGGTATTAAACAATACAATTTGGTGCTAATTTTTTCCTCTTATATAAAGTAGCATTAGTGTATAGGGTGAAACATCTATCATAAAGTGATTCTCATTTGAACTTTACAGGGTCTGAATTTATAAAAAAAACAAAACTAATGTTTTTGATCTACTCAAATCTCAATTTGGTAAAATGAGTGTTTAGGTCATCCACCTAACCTAACCCAACTTAACTAATCTAACGTAACCTAACTTAACTGGTAAAAATCGGTCAACTTAAAATCATCAAATTTGCTGGATGGCCAAAAGATAATAATATCATCAATTCCATTTACTTTAGAAGGACTTATTCATTTTTGTTGAAATCATGGACATACAAAGCCAATATATTTACATTTGATTCTACCACTGTCAATGGCAAAGTTAATTAATATCACCACTCCAACTGTTGGCCCAAACAAGTCGTAAAGTAGTTCTTTCTTGTAATACATCGAGTCACTAAGGGAATAAAAAAATAAAACATGAATTTAGGTCACTGAATTTATCTTATTAGTAGCAAATTGTGGTTAAACTGATGCACAAATGAAACATGCCTGGGAAGTACCTAGCACTAGTTACCTGGCATATTTGGACTTATTAAAATATGAAATCTAGGCTAATAAGTAATTATAATAGGGAAATAATTATTTTGGTAGTGCTGGACGGTTATTAATTGCGCTCATTACGAAAACTGGGTCGATATTATTTCTGATAAAGGACGTCCATTGACCATCCCAGATGGAGCAGTTTGGATTCACCTAGCACTAGTTACCTGGCATATTTGGACTTATTAAAATATGAAATTTATGCTACAAAGTATTTATACTAAGGAAATAATTATTTTGGTAGTGCTGGACTGGTATTAATTGCCCTCATTACGAAAATTGGGTCGATATTAATTCTGATGAAGGACGTCATTCACCATCCCAGAGGAAGCTGTTCTCACCAATCTTCAAATAGACCACTTACGACTTTTTTTTAGTTTAATTTGATTTCAATACATTTCTACACATAAATTAGTTGTATTAGTTATCTTAAAGGCTTACCTTTTATGATGGTTAGGCGAATTTGGAGGATATAAACGGCGATGAGACAAGTCGAGGCTGGCGGCATTTTTCGTACACAAACATGGACCGCTTTTAAAAAGAACAATACAATTCTGCATGTGCTGTTCTATATGGAGTATATCGTATAAAAATATTATTCCTTTGCAGATTTATACATTTTATGTGCATCCAAATCAAATTTCTTTCTTTTGGTTTCAAAAATAGTTCCATCGTAATGATCATCGGGTACCACGAGTACCACGAAATTTCCCCCACGTTCCAATAACGAATCGTACATATTTTTTTTTAGCCAAAAACGCTTCTTGCACAACAACCATAGGAGTACTACAGCATGGTATACACCACGGCTGATCTTGCAATTGGCCCTAAGCAACAAGGAGATAGCAAGACGGCTTGGCTAACAAACATTGATTTATAGCTTTACTGTTATTCGGAAAGTGACATTTCTCCATGTCTATCGGCGCAAGCTGTGTTTTGCAATGAGTTTCGACTTAAGGGTACTAATGTTGGTCATGGATTTCCAGCAGAAAACACCCACTGTTTGACTGCCGTTGATATGCTACATTAATATCATTATATTCTACTAAAGATGGAGCACGGTGATTTGCCATAATTACAAAAAATGCCAGAAATAATAAATGGCACCTCACAGATACTAGGAAGGCAGGCCCACCAACATAATGCAGGAATCACAAATAGTGATCAGAAATATTCGTCCATTGTGACACATTGCATCGATGAGAAAAGGGACCGATACTTTTTTGGGAGAGTGTACATCCATATCAGTTCCATCCGTTTAACTAACCTTTTAAAAAGTTTGTGACAGTAGCATTACCTTAATTCTCTATCGATTTGTTTCTTAGTTAAATTCTTGATTCATTACAATTAGTGAAACTGTTGAATGGAAATCGATTTAGCGGTCATTTCAAGCATCCATGTTAAAAAAAATACACAGACGTGGTCAAAGTTCCCTCGGCACTAGGTAATATTTTATATGTATTGTACAAAAGTGTACAGTCACCTCCAGAGGTCCTAGGCTATAACCTCTCCTACTGTTGCACGAACCCCGAGATTGAATCAGATTCATGATCCCGAAGCAGTAGACACTGATATATTATTCTGTCTATAAATGCTTCGGGTTCACGAGTATGAATCTCGGGGTTCGTGTTTCAGGAAGAGAGGCGACAGAACTTTTATGGGTGACTGTACTGTATTTGTGGGTAATTTATGTGATTGATTTATAGCTGCTGAATTTTTTATATCATAATATGCGCCAGGTACTGACAAAACTAAATCAGGAATTTTGTTTCAATTGGACACTCCAGTCAAACCAGCAACACTCAGTCACGTCTGTCTATCTATCTCTCGCCACACACCACACACACACACCACTTTTTGAGAAAACAGAATACCAACGTTACTTGACAAACGACAAGCTTCTGACTCTATACTGAAACTTTCGGTACACCCAACCTAATTGTGTGGAGTTTGTAGAGCAATGACTGTCTCAACACACCCAACCATCGCCTACACTAAGTTTATCCTTGAAAATCAACACTGTAAAAAGATGAAGTATGGGGATAAAGTGGAAGAAAATTACCAATGGACAACACTGTTCAAAGATAAAGAAAACGTATCGCGTTCTTTGAACACACACACACGCACACACACACACACACACACTCAATCACACTAACCTTCAACCTCACACTTGAGAGAAAGTTATAAAGAGACACCACTTAACTTCCTGTGAAAGAATGATTATCTATCTGCCTGTAAGAGTGAGAGACACAATTGAAAAGGTTAAAGGTAATTATTTGTTAGATTCATTTATCATCATACTTAGGCAAAGGTAAAGTATTTGTGCTTTCGTGTGTGTGTGTGTGTCATTGCGTTTGTTTTGTAAGCTATTTTGAGGATAATTTAATTTATTTATTTACAAAGGAAAATCGTAGGATATATGATGAAGTAAGAGAGAGAGATAAAAGGTAAATTGGAAACGTGAAAACAGAGATATGAAAAGACCAAAATAGATAGAGAAATAGACATAAATAATTAATCAGACAAACGGACAGAAAGATAAATCCATATTATATTACATGTCAAAATTTCTTTCTATAATATCTAACCCGTAATGACATTACGCATCTGTCATAACGTTAAGCTTAAATATAACAAATACTATTCACTATACCTGACCATCACTCCCACAAAAACTGTCATAGAAAACGGCCACTTTGAATGTATTTAAGGAGATACTTCGACAAATTAAATCTGACGAGAGAGCCGTGAATCATGTTGATGGAATAGTCTTTTATAACCCACAAAAAATAGTTATACCAATCATAAAACTCCTTAGTAAGACTGGAATGTCTTGTGTATGAAAAAGACAATACTTTTAAAGTAGAAATGATATATGTTTATGAGCAGTAACTAAAAGAATTGCAACACCTTAACCCATTCTTAAGAGCAAAATGTAAAAAAGAAATTATGACGAACGAGAAGAAGGAATAGAGAGTTCTATCACTCATAATTTTTCAATGTTTTTAGAATAGTGTAAGAATTAACCTTGATACTCCCTTAAAGACCTTCGTTATTGAAGCGCAGTAATATCATTATAACAGCAACAACAGAGGAGGAATAATAAAAATTAACAATATAGAAACCTTACAAGTGATTATCCACCACCACTGACAGTACCTTAATGATTACAAAACAACATGTATGATACAGGAGTGATCGGATCATGAAAACCTTGATAGCTAAATCACCTAAACTGAATATCAGTAACAATGTACAACTTGTTATGTTTATTAATGCGTTGGGAGGAGGCAATATTTTTTTTTCGTGTGTAGAGACGTGCTCATTCTCTCTCTCTCTCTCTCTCTCTCTCTCTCTCTCTCTCTCTCTCTCTCTCTCTCTCTCTCTATATATATATATATATATATATATATATATATATATATATATATATATATATATATATATATATATATATATATATATATATATATCTACCTGTTTCTCATCGTGCTTCAATTTACCTGCTTTGTCCTTCTTGTCATTATATGAATATTTCTCACCTCCTCTTCATTTTTCCCCTCCATTGTACTCCCTTCATCACCTTTCCCCATCTCCTTCGCTTACTATCTATATTTTGTTCACGTCCTCTCATCTTCTTGTCTCCTTAAAATACATTTATCACTACTCTTTCACTCTTAATCTTCAGTTCAGTACTGATTCTCTCCTCTTTTCTCCTCCCCATTCTTCTCGTTCCAAACATCTCTCCTCCTCCACGTACTTCCCTCTCTCAATTCTTTCCCTCCCTTATCCACCGTCTCCTCCTTCTCTCTCTTGTTCAGTATTTTCTCCTTTCCTTTCTTGTTTAGTCTGTTCTCCTTCTTTCTTGTTCACTCTCTTCTTCTTCCCTCTCTTCTACTTTATTCTCCGTCGTCTCATGGCATTATCTTCACCATGTCACTTTCTCTTTCTTTTTTCCATCCCCTTCACTCCCTTTCCTGTACAGTCATTCTCTCTTCTTCCTCCTCCTTCCTCGAATTTCTCTCTCTCTCTCTCTCTCTCTCTCTCTCTCTCTCTCTCTCTCTCTCTCTTTCTTCACGCGCCTATCATGTGTGTGTGTGTGTGTGTGTATACGCGGATTGTAAACGCTACATTAAAAACAGTTTAAATAATTTTTCGCCGTTTTGTATAATGTGTCGCTGTATGGTGTATGTTATGTTGGAGTCGACAAATTTATTCATTCACTGCGGATCTCAGAATGTATATTAGTGAATTTAAAACCAAATATGTATAACTTTGTCACTAAAGAACACTATCCATCTATACATATATAGTACATAAACACACATTGGCGAAATTTAAGAATATATTCAGGTAATTTTACATCAACGAATTTATTTGTCCTCCTTGAGGATCTACTGAGAGAGAGTTAAGACTTAATATCAAAGGTGTAATACTCCAATGTATACCTGTGTGAAGCTTCATATAACATAGCATATTTTACCCATATGTAAGATGGGAAATAAGACAGTGTGTGTGTGTGTGTGTGTGTGTGACCCTCTTTCAGTATCTCGGCTCCTACCTGTCAACCACCGCGGACATTGATGAAGAGATTCAAAATCGGATCAGACTTGCATCTCAAGCTTTTTGGCAGACTCCGTATCCGTGCCTTCAGCTGTAGGGAGCTGAACTTATCTAAAAAGTTGCACGTATATTGAGCAGTGGTCCTCCCGACCCTACTATATGCAGCGAGACATGGGTCACATACAGGAGGCACCTCCGGGCACTTGAAAACTTTCACCAACGTAGTCTACTTTCCATCCTCCGAGTTCGCTGGGAAGACAAGATAACAAATGGCAGTATTTTTGCTGACACCAACTGTAAGAGCATCGAGGCTACCATTATCAATGAACAACTACGTTGGGATGGCCATGTTACCCGCATGGACGACAGAAGACTGCCAAAGCAGCTACTTTACAGTTACCTTAAGAATGGTATACGTAGTGCTGGCGGGCAACGGAAAAGGTATAAGGATAGTCTTAAGACAAACTTGAAAAAGTGCCAAATCGACCCCTCACTTGGGAGAGGATCAATCCACACCGTAGTGCTTGGAGGGGCACCACACGAGAAGGTGTCAATACTTTCGAGTTAGCCCGACTGCATATCGAAGCAGAAAACCGCCAGCGCCGAAAAGACGCTGCCGCTGCCCCTCCCGCACTAGATGTAGCCCTCCACACGTGCAACGTCTTCGGACGACCCTGCCTGTCCCGTATAGGCCTCTCGAGTCACCTGAGAGCTCACCGACGAAGATGACATCCTTAATAACTCATTTCATTGTATCATAGCTGGATGGTCGTTATACTCGACTCCGAATGACAGCAAAGTAGTAGAAGTAGTGTGTATGTGTGTGTGTGTGTGTGTGTGTGTGTGTGTGTGTGTGTGTGTGTGTGTGTGTGTGTGTGTGTGTGTGTGTGTGTGTGTGGAGTAGAAAAATGATTCCTGAATAGAAATTGACGTCAAACCTACAGCAAAGGTCACAGTCACACTTGCACTTACTTACTTACTTACTTAATGACTGACTGACTGACTTACTTACGTGCTATACTCGGGCTTAACATAACACACACACTGTATTGGAGCCATGAAATTATTATTTCTGTCAAATGTGAACTACTTATTATGCAAAAATATTCAAATCGCGTGCAGGGTGGAGAGTATGACCCTCGCGGTGATATGCGTGTGTGTGTGTGTGTGTGTGTGTGTGTGTGTGTGTGTGTGTGTGTGTGTGTGTGTGTGTGTGTGTGTGATGTGTGAGTGTGTGTTTGTGTGTGAGTGTGTGGAAGAAAGATTTACTGGCACATTACCAATGACACAAAGAGAATTAATTATTGTGTTGATAATTATTTAGAGGGTAAGAACAGTGTTCTTTTGACTATATATATATATATATATATATATATATATATATATATATATATATATATATATATATATATATATATATATATATATATATATATATATATATATGGGGTCAAAAGAACACTGGTTCCTTGCCCTCTAAATAATGACTCAAAAATATTCAATATTGCTGTTGAGACTCATCATACACTCCTCACCTAACCTAAACTAACTTAACCTAATCTATTCCAACCAGACCTAACCTAAATTAACTCAACCTAACCTTATCAAGCCTAACCTAACCTAATCTAATCTATCCTAACCTAACTTATACGTATAAATCCGTGTGAGTTTAGCATTTATTGTAGAAACTATGTAAACTAAATAATAACGTTCCAACATGAGCCATAAATCACCTTGTGATTAATCCATTTTAAAAAATCCATTTGTGAGTTTAGTAATTATTACCCCCTAAAAATCGCTTGCTTTGACTTAAATAATAAATAAATTTGTTGTCTTGTGAGGTAAATAACATTCTCCCAATATGAGTCATAAATCACCTTCTAAGTAACTCATAGGATCAAATTCCTGTGTACACTGTATCGTAATAGGATTACCCTTTCTGTGAGCTAACGAGATGTTGTCCCTCCTGCAGCAGGCGAACACCCGGCGGCCATGCAGCGAGGTGAGAGCTCTACGGCTGTGCCTCGGGTCTCTTTCCTGTTCCTTCTCTCCGTCTGCTCCACCTTCATCGTGTTCACCAGATGATGAGATTATCCAGCCGGACCAAGTGACGACGTGGACAAGACGACGACATCTAGGGGGACCTCCTCATCCTCCTCCATATCCTCTTCCTCAAAATCCTTCTCCTCCACCTCCTCTTCAACATCCTCTTCTATCGTCCGAGTTTTATCTTCGTCGGATGGAAGTGATCACGTGAGCAGTAAGAGAAGAGGATGGGAGACAGGTACAGGGATGTAAGATAACAGATGGTAATCAGGATGAAATATCTGTGACAATGTTGTGATGGAGTTTGCTATTGCTGCTGCTGACGACACCTTAGTTGAGAATGCCACTGAGGTGATGTAACTATTACCACGACTAATGTAACCATTGATAACTTGGCTAAGGTGTTTTATAAGATGACATAATTATTGATAACTTGACGACAGTGTTCAAACGAGGCGTTATTGACGGCACCATCTTGTCTCCAGAGTGGTGTGGGGTGTCAGTCATCAATAATCTCGTAGAAATTTGGTTTCAAAGTCTCGTAATCACCAAGAATACGTCAACAACTTGAATCCTTAACAGAGTAGAATGAAAAGTACCTGGCCGATAGCTTACCTGAGCTACGCTATGGTATGCAGAGTAATTAAACCACAAAAATAATAACACAATCTCTCCACCTTACACTTCATGGTACAGTTAAACTTTGGAGGAATAAAGCAACAATTCACGAAATACTTTAGTCGATTTTTTATATCTTATTTAATATCTGACTTTTAGAACAATGATATAATTTTGTATGATTGTTTATTATTATTAATTATTGATTCAATATAATATTCATTATTTGTTTAAGAATAAAAGACTTCACAATTTGACTCTTTTGTTAAATATTTCTTCTTACTCTCATCAGGGAGTCCAAAGACTGTCCTTTAGCGAGGGGAAGAGAGCCAAAAATGACATACTTTAAATGTCAGGTGGAGAGATTGAGAGCTGATGGAGACGCGTAGGACAAAGGTCAGTCCTCTGTTGGAGAATCCTCGAGTGAGACAAACATTACCCTGACACAACCACCTTCCTTTGAGTGAGACTTGTGGACTCATGGAACACTCCAGGCTAGACCAACACTGGCACACATTCAAGTACTGTATGTTCAAGAGCCTATACATGCCAAACACCTGCCAACAGACCTAACTGGAGGTCCGACCTGTGAGCTAACAAGTGACCATGAGGATATGAAATAAGAAGCTCAAAGAACGCCATTATCGACGCCATTAAAACCGTGTCACTTGATACACCAACACTTATGAGTCTATACCGATGAACAATGCATTCTGCAGATCAAGTTAACACCAGAAATTGAAAACAACACCTGACGGTACAGATGAAATATCTAAAAAATATCTCAAGTGGCAGAAATAATTGGGGATTCAAACGCTGTTATAGATAATTTGGGGAAAACGCTGTTGGATATAATGAGGGGAAAAGGTACCGTATTATCAAAAAGCGAGAGTATAAAACACCTCAGGGACGATATGGTAAGAGTCGAACGCACTGTGTTGGATATAATATAAATAAAAGAAAACTCTCAATAATGGATCAAAAGGTAGAAAAGAGTGTGTGGTGTTGGTGGGCCACAAGTGTGGTGAGGAAAGTCTAAGGAATTGAATTCTCGATCAAATCAGGGAAGTTGGTGGACCAATTAAAGGCGTCACAGTCACTCAGGTGCTGGCCTGCCTTGTCAGCCTGCCAATCAACGAAAGCCACGTCATCCAATTAGTGATGTCAGAGGCGGCTACTGATTGGTCAAGCTTGTCAGACTGCCAATCACGGGAGGAGCCATGACGTCATACATTACGTCAAAAGATTCCACCAGTAGGAAGGAATATCCCCCCCCAAGCCTCACCTCCCCCTCTCCCCTAGTGTTGAACGAGACAGAACCACTGTCAAGCAGAGAGAGACTGAGAGATAACGTGATTGTCATATTGTTTTGATCACTAAAACGCGCGATAATTATACATTAGATCTAAAGAAGTTAGTTTAACACACACATGTATACAGTATTATTGCATGTACAGTATGTGTGTACAGTAATTCTCAAACATTAAAAATTCTAATTAGAAAATTCCTCGGCGCAGAAGTACTTTTCATATACTCGTGAACCATCAAGACATTTGAAGAGAAAAAATAAAATAATCCATCCTAGTTTCGTCAATAATTGAGAGAAATGAAGAAGAGTGAAAACGAACAGGTGGAGAAGAAGATGAAGAAGAGAAGAAGAAGGAGAGTAATAAGCAAACAGGAAAGAGAGAGAGAGACAGAGAGGAATACTCGTCAATCAAGACACCAACTTGTACAGACAACTTTTTCATCCGTGTTTGGTAGTAACAATCACGTACAGTATAATTTTGTACATACCTTCATTATTTGTTAATTATACTGTAGACACTCATATGATCAGGCTCATATGAGGGGTGATGGAACCTCGGTGATATATGGATTAGGTCTAGGTTATATTACAAATTATACTACAATAATAAGACAATGGTCAAGTGATTGGGTGGTCGATAAGAGTGATACATCCAATCATACTTTACTATCTTACACAGTTTAAACTATTGGTAAGTTAAGTTTATTTCTTCTGGACAATCTTTAGCACTCCTGTGTGACCTTGTGTAGTACATGAACTACTAATGTACTTTTCATGTAAATCCAGGGAAATAATGATGATAATGATAACAGTGGCGATGTTGATGATAAAGATGATGTTAATAATGGTTATAATGATGATGATGATGATGACGATGACAGTGTAAAAGAAAAATAGCAAGGTAAAAACTATGACCAAGAAGTAAAAACAAAAACCAAAAAACGCTTAACTGTGGACATCAACAGTAAAACAAACATAACATCAGTACAGTATAACCGAAGTGTGTTTTATATACTCAAGAGTGTGTTTTTTATTATAAATTAATGTCTCCTGTTTGTGATGGGAGACGTTGAAGATTTTTATTTTACTGTGTAATAAAGAAACTTGTGAGTGTACATACGGGACTATAATTTCATACTATGTACAAAACAACAAAACAAGTTGAACTACATAAGACAAACTGATGATGACGATGATGATGATAATGATGATGACGATAATGATGATGATCTGGCTTAGTTCAGATCCCATGACGTCATTAAGAGCATCAGTCATTCCTATCTCGGTGATGCAGTCACCACTGATACCAGTGGTGTAGTCATCATTAGTATCCGTGGTGTAGTCACCACTGGTATCGGTGGTGTAGTCACCACTGGTATCGGTGGTGTAGTCATCACTGATATTTGTGGTGTTGAGTCATCACTGGTATCGGTGATGTAGTCATCACTGGTATCTGTGGTGTAGAGTCATCACTGGTATCGGTGGTGTAGTCATCACTGGTATCGGTGTAGAGGCATCGCTGGTATCTGTGGTGTAGAGTCATCACTGGTATCGGTGGTGTAGTCATCACTGGTATCGGTGGTGTAGTCATCACTGGTATCGGTGGTGTAGTCATCACTGGTATCGGTAGTGTAGTCATCACTGGTATCGGTGGTGTAGTCATCACTGGTATCGGTGGTGTTGAAACATCACTGGTATAGTTATATTTATATATTTGTGTTATAGTACATAGCATGTAAGTGTTTTTTGTAAAAGCAAAACCATTCAACACTCATTGTATTCTGCCACACCTCGACTTCAGTAATAAGTTTCTCCTCCTTATGGCTAAACTACACCACAAACTTAACATCACTGGTATCGGTGGTGTAGTCATCACTGGTATCGGTGGTGTTGAAACATCACTGGTATAGTTATATTTATATATTTGTGTTATAGTACATAGCATGTAAGTGTTTTTTGTAAAAGCAAAACCATTCAACACTCATTGTATTCTGCCACACCTCGACTTCAGTAATAAGTTTCTCCTCCTTATGGCTAAACTACACCACAAACTTAACGTGTATAGAATACAGGAAAGAAAAAAAGTCGAATTAATTTCTTACTTATTTTCCATCTATTTACTAAGTAACTTGTTTTGTTTACTTTCCTGGGTACTTGAAGGTTATGTAAGGAAACATATATGAAAATAAAGGTTTATATATATATATATACTGTATATATATATAGCTCTCTTAAACAGATGGATCTATTCCAAGGTTAATGTACTGTAGTTTTAAGACAAATATCAGTGTACCATTTGTCTATGTGATCATCAGTGGAATAAAACGGTATTTTTAGAGTCATCTTATATTATTAACACTGTACCTGAACCTTAATGATGGCACATCTTTCTTGCAGTAGTAACTATACAAGATTATCTGGCAATAATTTCAAGAAAAAGGACACACACACATATACTGTATATATATATATATATATATATATATATATATATATATATATATATATATATATATATATATATATATATATATATATATATATATAGAGAGAGAGAGAGAGAAGAGAGACTAGAGAGAGAGAGACCGGTTGAATAGACAGCCGTGAACCCATCAACATATTAACAACTGCATATCTGTAACTAAACCTACGTGCTTTTTGAAAACAGCAAGCCTAACCTAAACTAACCTAACCTAATATAATCCACAATTGGTATGTTTCTTGACAGAATCGCGTGTAGCAAGCACGTATGCACATCCCAACACAATAATATCAAGACGAGCAAAGCATTCTCCCCGCTCGCTAGATGTATTTACTAGCTCGTGTAATCATCCTGGCACACACAGTACCGGCTGAATAACCCACGTGACTGTTTAACCTGACCGAGGCTATATACAAGACCGTCCTGCTGCTAATTCAAAAAGGCTATATATAGGACATAACATGACATCCTGTCCTGACATATCATGCCATGTGCTGTCATGGCAAGTCATAACATGTCAGGACAGGACATATGTCATAATAGGTGATTTAATGTCATTCCATCACGTCATGACATATCAAGTTATTTCTTGACATCCTTTTAAGTCTTGTCATAACATGTCAGGACATGTATAACATGGTATGTTATGACATGTCAAGTCAGCCATGTCATGTCAGGACATGACATATCATGTCATGAACTGTCCTGAAATGTCCTATCCTGACATGGAATGTCACGTGATGTTATGACATGACATGACATGTCATATCACATTATGACTGGTCATGGTCTGTCGTGACATGTCCTCACATGTCATGTCATTCATATCCTGACATATCATGTCATTCATGTCATGACATGTCATGTCAAGTCATGTCATGTCCAGTCCTGACATGGTCAGGACAGGGCATGACATGTCCTCACATGGCATGACATGACATGTTATGACATGACATGTGATATGTAATGACATGATATTATAGGTTATATCATTACATGACTTGACATGACATTACATGCCCTGAAATGTCCTGTCAGGTCATTATAAGTATGTCCTGACATGTCATCTCATGACATGTTATATCCTGACATGGCATAATGTCATGTCATGGCATGACATGTTATGGCATTGTATGTCCTGACAACAACTAAAGATATGTCATGTCATGTCAGGACATGACACGTCTTGACATGACATGACATGTCCTAATATGGCATAACATGACATAATATGTTATGTAATGACATGACATGACTCTCCTATCATGTCATGTTATGAATGACATCATATGACATGTCCTATACTGGCATATCCTGTCCTGACAATTCATGTTATGACATAAAATGTCATATAAAGTTACTGTATTTACAAACATTTGGTGTAAATGTAAATTATCAAATTGCTCGTCCATTTTCTCCTAATTTCCTCAGTGTTACCAGAGTTCGGTAATCAACTCACCTTCAGTATTTCTCATATAAATTAATTATCATTATTTATTTACAATCATTAACAAGATCAAAATTATTATTAATTCATTTAAATTACATATAAATGAATGTTCGGTATATTATTCCATTCAAGGTACAGAAGGTTCATTAATAACTCACCTCCGTCAAGGCTCAGGTGTGAAGGTCTCGTTTTCTATGAAGCTTAAATCCCAGAAGTTGACGGTTACGCTCCCGTGAATTAATCCTTTTAAATAATCACTTCTCGTGTTTATTCATCTGTTTTTCATGTATCACTAAACACTACAGTCACTGATGTTAATACTGTGTAAAAAATTTCACTTTTAGTAATTATGTTTAGAAATTCAGGATAAAAAATGCACGGGCACAAAAAAATGGACTTGCCACTGACACAGACTGACGAGCACTGTTTAAATTTTAAATGACCGACACCGACTCCTGATTAGTCATCGCTACCCTTCCTGGTTTCTAATTGGTCATTGCCAACCTCTCTAGCTCCTAATTGGTCAATACCCCCATCCAGATTTTTTAAATTTAGTGTTTAATATCTTTTTTATCAAGAAACGTTAATCTATTTCCTTACTTAATTTACGTAAAATAATGTTTAAATTAACATATAAATATTTATTATGCACTAAAGATTACAATTCATGCAAATATAAATTCATATAGAGTTTCATTATGTATTTCAAATCGAACCACTGTATGTGACGTGACATTATTTGAACTTCCCTCCACGACTCTCCAACCAGCAAAACTTCCCTCCACGACTCTCCAACCAGTAAAACTTCCCTCCACGACCCTCCAACCAGCAAAACTTCCCTCCACGACTCTCCAACCAGTAAAACTTCCCTCCACGACTCTCCAACCAGTAAAACTTCCCTCCACGACCCTCCAACCAGCAAAACTTCCCTCCACAACCCTCCTACTACACATACTTCCCTCCACGACCCTCCTACTACACATACTTCCCTCCACGACCCTCCCAACGTCCAATAATACTTCACAACCTTCCTGCCAACCAACCTTCCCTCCACTACCCTGCATGACACCACCAACCAACCTTCCCTCCATTAACAGTTATGGCATGATATGACATGACATGGCATAATATGTTCTCACATTTCGTGTCTTGTCATGTTAGGTCATGTTTTAACATGTCACGTCATGATTTGACATGATATGACATATCAGAACAAAATGACAGAGACCTGCTATTGCATGTCGTGAGATAATATTATCTGTCATGCTATAACAGGTCACGTCATGACATGTAATGTTCTTTTATGTTATGTCATGTCATGTCATGCCAGGAATTGACATGACAAAATATGACATGACATGACATGTCGTGTCATGACATGTTATCTTCTGTCGTGTAATGTTATGTTCTGAAATGTCATGTCATGGCATGTCATGACTTGACATGACAAAATATGACATGACATGACATAATATGACGTGTCATGACATAACAGAAAATAACATGACATGACATTTCAGAACATAGCATAACATATTACAGAACATGACATGACAGGACAAGATATGACATTGCAGAATACTACACAATATGCAAAACATGGCATGACATGAAATATCATGTCCTGTTATGTCATGTCTTTTATATAAGGTCATATCTACTGTATGTCATGACATCATAAGAAATATCATGCCCTGTTATGTCATATCATTTCATGTCATGTCATGTCATGTCTCAAGTGACATATTACATGGCTTTTCATGACATGATATGCCATAACAGGACATGACATGACATGCAATGTCATGTCCCATTATGCCATAGCCCGTTATTTCATGTCATATCATGTTGTCATGTCATGAAGTCATGTCATGTCATGTTCTGTAATGTCATATCATGTCATAACAAAACATGGCATGACATGAATTTTCATGACATGACATAACAGGATGTCACATGACAGGACATGTCATGTTATGATGTGAAAAGTCATGTCATAATCATGTTCTGTAATGTCATGTCATGAAAAGTCATGTTCTGTAATGTTATATCATGTCATATCATGACATGAATTGACTTGACATGACATTATTTTTCATGATATAACATGACATGACACGACAGAACATGCCATGTCATGTTCTAATATGTCACGTCATATGACATGGCAGGACATCGCAAGAAAAGTCATGTCATGTCATGTTCTATAATGTCAAGATATGTCGTGAAAAGTTGTCATATCATATGTTTTGTAATGTCATATGTCATGTCATGTCATGAAATGTAATGAAAAGTCATGTAATGTCATGCTCTCTAATGTCATACCATGTTATGATTTGACATGACATGTTTTCTTGACATAACATGGCATATGATATATAACAGGATATGACATGACAATATATGACATGTCGTGGCTTGTCATGAAAAGTCATGTCATGTCTTGTTCTCTGTCATATAATATCATGTCATGTCATGAAGTCATGTCATGTTCTGTAACGTCATATAATGTCATGTCATACCATATGCCATGACTTGACATGATATGAATTTTCATGACATGACATGACATGACAGGCAGTGAATGGAAGTTTGGTTGGAGGGAGAATCTTGAAGGGTAGTGGAGGGAATGCTGGATGGCAGGAAGGTAGTGAAGTATTGTTGGGAGGTGGGAGGGTAAAGGAGGGAAGGTTGTGTAGTAGGAGGATTGTGGGGGGAGTTTGAGGGTCTCGGAAGACTAGGGTAACGTTTCTTGATACAGACGATAAATACTACTATTTAAAAAATCTGGAGGGGGTATTGACCTATCAGTAGCCAGTGTGCTTTACAATGACCAATTAGAAACCAGGAAGGCTAGCGATGACTAATCAGGAGTCGGTGTCGGTCATTTAAAATTTAAACAGTGCTCGTCAGTCTGTGTCAGTGGCAAGTCCATTTTTTTGTGCCCGTGCATTTTTTATCCTGAATTTCTAAACATAATTACTAAAAGTGAAATTTTTTACACAGTATTAACATCAGTGACTGTAGTGTTTAGTGATACATGAAAAAACAGATGAATAAACACGAGAAGTGATTATTTAAAAGGATTAATTCACGGGAGCGTAACCGTCAACTTCTGGGATTTAAACTTCATGAAAACGAGAACTTCACACCTGAACCTTGACGGAGGTGAGTTATTAATTAAATAATACACCTGATATGACATGACATTTGAATATGGTGCGAAAAAAGATTAGTTCTGATATCGTGTGAAAAATCTCGGTTCTGCCACTTCCATTTAACCTAGTGCTGTGTGAAAGTAGTAATGTCTGCCTCAAAATATTTCTACCCGTCTTACTGCGCGCCAGAGAGAGAGAGAGAAAGAGAGAGAGAGAGAGAGAGAGAGAAAGATTCAAGAGCATGCACTAGTACTTCCAGCCTTTTTAACAACACCAACTTAGTGTTTAAAGATCTACTTAAGGATCTTGAACTGAAGATATGATAGTGAACGACAGAAACCCTTAAGAGCGCAGACTAACAAAAAAGGAAAAACAAAACTATTAGTAATAAAATGTGTACTAAGAAAAGTATATATATTTAACTGGTAAAGTGTGCCCGTAGAGGATGGTTTTATCACAGTAGAGAGCAGTATACACCAGGTGATATGATGGGAAGGATAAATGTACAGGAGCAACGGAGATGAAGATGATGAAACGGAAAGGGTGAAGAAAGGTGCAGTTGATGAGTGTGTGTGTGTGTGTGTGTGTGTGTGTGTGTGTGTAAGATTAATCAATCAGTGCGTCCTCTCTCACTGTCTGCCTAAAGCACTACACACACTCTCTCTCTCTCTCTCTCTCTCTCTCTCTCTCTCTCTCTCTCTCTCTCTCTCTCTCTCTCTCTCTCTCTCTCTCCTATGCCTCTAGTCAAACTCACCGAAATTTTACTCATCTCTTGTTCACCCTCACCTTACTCACTTACTCTTATGGTACTCATGTCATCCATAATCATTTACTTACCTTCTCACACTACTCACCCTTCTCCTTCCTTTTACTTACTTTACTCACCAACGACCACAAGAGAGAAGAGGAAGAATGAAATAGAGAGAGGGAGAGAAAAAAGAGAGAGAATGTGACTTAAAATTTAGAAACACATACATACATAATATAATAATAATAATGGCCGGCCCTAGGGACACCTAGGCTTGAATTTGTTTAAGGTGTAGAAGCTGTAACCAACACAACAGCCACACCCTAAGTTAACGAGCTGCATGGCCCAGTTTCAAGGAATAGTCCAAGAAGACCGGACAACTCTCCAACTGCACAGGCTAACCATTACCCCAGAATACGGTCCGCAAATCGATTAACGTCTAGGTTCCCAATTACTGCTGGGTAGACAGAGACAAATGACGTAAAGAAACTTTGCCCATAGTTTCACCCTGCCCGGTGATCGAACCCGAGTCCGCTCGCTTGCGAGGCGAACATGCTGACCATTGCACCACATACATACATACATACATACATAAACGATGAATTAGATATATAGATAGTTAGGTAGAAATTGGATCAGAAGATGGATTAGCAGAGAGAGAGATGGTCAGCTGCACTAAAGTAGTTAATTGCCAATTTAAAGAGAACAAATTATATTCGACGAAAAATATATGTCTACCCAATACTTCTGCGTTATAGCAACTTTTTTCTTCAAATATTTAGATTTGTGTTCAAAATATCACTATAATTACTGTGCAACACAACATTAATAAAACACACACACACAGCCATGCGTCGTTCTTATGACGTGTGTATCTAATCAGTGAAGTCATAAGCATTTATATCCAGGCTACCTCATAGAGACCCTAGTTACATCAGGTTGCCTCATAAAGAGCCACGTTACATCAGGCTTCCTTATAGAGATCCAAGTTACATCAGGCTGCCTCATAGACCCAAGTTACATCAGGTTGCCTCGTAAAGAACCACGTTACATCAGGCTGCCTTATACAGTAGATAACCACGTTACATCAGGCTGCCTTATACAGTAGATAACCACGTTACATCAGGCTGCCTTATACAGTAGATAACCACGTTACATCAGGCTGCCTTATAGATAACCACGTTACATCAGGCTGCCTTATAGATACCTATGTTACATCAGACTGCCTCATAGAGACCCACGTTACATCAGGCTGCCATACAGACTGCCTCATAGAGACCCACGTTACATCAGGCTGCCAGGCTGCCTTATAACCCACGTTACATCACGCGTTATATCAGACTGCTTCATAGAGACCCACGTTACATCAGGCTGCCTTATAGATACCTATGTTACATCAGACTGCTTCATAGAGACCCACGTTACATCAGGCTGCCTTATAGATACCTATGTTACATCAGACTGCCTCATAGAGACCCACGTTACATTAGGCTGCCTCATGAAAAACCACATTATGTCAGGGTGCCTCATACAGACCCATGTTACATAAGGCTGCCTCATAAAGAACCACATTACGTCAGGCTGCCTCATGAAGAAGCCTCATGACTCTAACATAAATTAGGCAAGTCAAACAGTCACTCGTCGACCCGTAACGAGCACTAAGGCGTCCTGGTGTGGCTAATTACGAGCGAGAAACTGCTTCTCTCTCCTAAAAGTGTCTCTCAAATGAGCCTGCTTAGTGTGTGTGTGTGTGTGAATGGAAGCGAGAGAGAGAGTGAGAGGAATCATCTTCAATTACAATAAAAGAAGTCGCTAACATGGAAATATGAACTACATATATATGGTAAACACTAGTCATGACGACGACAATAACAACAACACAGAGCTCTAGGAAACAACGGAGTCTCTCCCCTAAGACATTTCACTTTCATTAATAACAGTGAGTGTTATCTTAATTGCTCGGTGTACCTGTGTATGTACCTATATATTTACCTGTAGCTTTATAACCTTTATATATTTATTGTTTCTGGAGGAACTGAATCAAATGAAATATTATGAGTATTTGCTGTTTCACCTGTTACTAGTTGCTGTGTCTATCTATCTACCTATCTCTCAGGTGTACGATTCATGACCACCGAAAAGTTAATTGGCCAAGTGATGAAGGTGACCACGACGAAAGTAAATTCTCAAGTCAAGTGTAAACGCAAAGCCCTTGTGTGTGTGTGTGTGTGCATCACCATTAGGGTCATTAGTTGAGCTTCACACACCATCTACCTGACCACCAACAGCTGTAGCTACGACCAATCACCATCAGGTATGTTATTTACCTTTGATCTTAACTTTGGGTTCTGTTGATTTATTTATCTCGCTCTTGTACTCGGTGTTATTTGCGTGAACTCAACGGTTAATCATAAAGGAATTTCTGCCTTTGTAAATAAATCAAACCGGCATATTTTTTATTTATATTTTTTCATGAACTTAGGTGGAATATAATGGTGGAAACACATATTGAATTAAATCTCAAGATGAAGAAAATGTGAAAATATCATTGTTTGCGTTTTTTTTTTACTTCTCGTATATGTAATATGAAATAGTTTTGTGATCTTAATAATATAAATTGTCCCTAGAATAACTTAAATATGGTAATTACCCCTAACCAAAAGTAAAGATGATATACGATCATTTTAACTTAGTCTGCTCTGATATACTATAAAATAAATAAATAAAGTAAATAGGGCTTATGTTGATGATATCGGCAAATAAACAAAGAAAAAAGCCTATTTTTATCAAACTCGGGAAGGCTTACCACTGGAATTTGACTTTAGAGTTCAGAGGATGAGAATTAAGTAATAAGTATAGACCTGCTGATGCTACTTCTGATTTGCTGACGCTGCCTCTGACTTGATGATGCTGCCTCTGACTTGATGATGCTGTTTTTGACATGCTGACGCTGTCTTTGGCCTGGTGACAGTGCGTCTGATCTGCTGACGCTACCTCGGACTTGCTGACGCTGCATCTGACTTGCTGACGCTGCATCTGACTTGCTGACGCTGCATCTGACTTGCTGACGCTGCATCTGACTTGCTGACACTCATATATAAATAAAATAAAATCATGTTATTTATACTATACGTTCCTATACACCAACAATGAACACCCAACCAACCACATAGACTAACACGTACACACACACACACACACACACACACACACACACACACTAACACAACATCGAGACACTAAGACGGAGAAATTATCTATCATTCTAATATTATCTCGTGCCAGGGTGACATTGCCAAGGCGCTCGTGTGTTTATGACAGTCAATACCCCATCATATGCCACACACACACACACACACACACGGTAAAATATATACTGACATGCTAGTCTTACAACCTCGCTACCTAGATACATATGTGTCCTAGACCACTATGGTTTCCGGTGTATTTGTGTATGTTTTTTTTGTCGCATATTTGTTTTATTTTTAGATTTATTTGTTGGTAAAGAATATAAGTTAATTGTTATCTCACTTGGATTACGCTGTCACCGTACTGCAGAATGGACAAAGAATCCCTAGAAAGCATTAGAAACCTTGAGTACAGAGACACATTAAAGTATCTGAATTTGCACTCCCTCGACTGACGTAAAGTGAGGGGCGATATGATTGACGTGTATAAATGGAAGTCAGGGTTAAACAAAGGTGATATAACAAAGGTACTCAAACTATCCAACCAGGAGGGAACTCGTAGCAATAGTTTTAAATTAGACAAATTTAGATTCAGGTGCGAGATAGGTGAACACTGGTTTGGAAATATAGTAGTGGATGAGTGGAACAAGTTACCAAACATCATTGTTAACTCGAACACGCTGGGTAGCTTCAAATATACTGTTGGTTGGATGGATGTATGAGCGATAGGGATTGGGTGTTAACGGGAATGCTTAGTTAAGGCCAATAGGCCCGATGCAGTTTCCTTCATTCTTATGTCCTAATGTTCTTATCTAAATGAAGTTTAATAGTATTGTGTTTATTATTATTATTATTATTATTATTATTATTATTATTATTATTATTATTATTATTATTATTATTATTATTATTATTATTATTATTATAATAATAAATAGAAACATTTAAACTAAAATATACCACAACACGTGCAATACAAAACACCCTTTATTACCCACCTCAGAGACACACTTTACGTCGTGTGTGTGTGTGTGTGTGTCACAAAAGCTGCCTTAACGATAACAGACATATTGCCATCATGACCAAGAACATGACACTAAGGGGTCCTCTCTCTCTCTCTCTCGCTCTTTCTCAGCAACTCCTCCACACACACACACACACACACACACACACACACATACTATATATATTACCCAATTCTCCTACCTTATCATCCTCATAACACTCCTCCTCACGTCCACACACCCCCCCCACCCTCACTCCCCTCACCTACACCCTACTGAAATATTCACTACTTCTCCCCAACGTTACACACCACTATATAGGACCAGTCTCTCTGCTCTATATGGAAGAGTAATGATAAGGCTGAAGTGTTTTATTACGGTAGGAAATAAAGGAAAATAACATAATAATAAGGGATATATTATTATGAATTATACTTATAGGGAATAATAGGGACAATAAAGGCATCAGATAATAAGGAATGATGGTAATGATAATGATGATACTTATAAGACATTCAAGAATACGGAATAAGTTAATATTAACATAGAATATCTTACGGGTAGGGAACGATAATAATAATAATAATAATAATAATAATAATAATAATAATAATAATAATAATAATAATAATAATAATAATAATAATAATAATAATAATAATAATAATAATAAAATAATAATAATAATAATAATAACAATAATAATAATAATAATAATAATAATAATAATAATAATAATATAGAACACAAAAGATATCAACGAAATAGTAATAAAGGAAAAAGGATCAGAAAAAAATAAGAAAAAAATGTAGAAGTTACCGGTAATAAATGATAATAATGACAGTAATATCTTCTCAGCGCCACTAGACGGCGGGACAACAAAAACCACGTAATTACAGGTAAATGTGCTAATGGGATTTACCAGGTGGCCATAATAGCTAGTGCCAGTGACTTACCTGCTGACGATAGTAGTAAAAAACAGCTAGAGCCATGGTGGAGAGTCTGGGCAGTGTCATGGTGGAGGGTCTGGGCAGTGTCATGGTGGAGGGTCTGGGCAGTGTAGTGGTGGAGAGTCTGGGCAGTGTCGTGGTGGAGGGTCTGGGCAGTGTCATGGTGGAGGGTCTGGGCAGTGTAGTGGTGGAGGGTCTGGGCAGTGTCGTGGTGGAGGTCTGGGCAGTGTAGTGGTGGAGGTCTGGGCAGTGTCGTGGTGGAGGGTCTGGGCAGTGTCGTGGTGGAGGGTCTGGGCAGTGTCATGGTGGAGGGTCTGGGCAGTGTCATGGTGGAGGTCTGGGCAGTGTAGTGGTGGAGAGTCTGGGCAGTGTCGTGGTGGAGGGTCTGGGCAGTGTCATGGTGGAGGGTCTGGGCAGTGTAGTGGTGGAGGGTCTGGGCAGTGTCGTGGTGGAGGGTCTGGGCAGTGTAGTGGTGGAGGGTCTGGGCAGTGTCGTGGTGGGGGTCTGGGCAGGTCGTGGTGGAGGGTCTGGGCAGTGTCATGGTGGAGGGTCTGGGCAGTGTCATGGTGGAGGTCTGGGCAGTGTAGTGGTGGAGGGTCTGGGCAGTGTCGTGGTGGAGGGTCTGGGCAGTGTCATGTTGGAGGGTCTGTACAGTGTCATGGTGGAGGGTCTGGGCAGTGTAGTGGTGGAGGGTCTGGGCAGTGTCGTGGTGGAGGGTCTGGGCAGTGTCGTGGTGGAGGGTCTGGACAGTGTCATGGTGGAGGTCTGGGCAGTGTCATGGTGGAGGGTCTGGGCAGTGTAGTGGTGGAGGGTCTGGGCAGTGTCGTGGTGGAGGGTCTGGGCAGTGTCATGTTGGAGGGTCTGTACAGTGTCATGGTGGAGGGTCTGGACAGTGTCGTGGTGGAGGGTCTGGACAGTGTCATGGTGGAGGGTCTGGACAGTGTCATGGTGGAGGGTCTGGGCAGTGTCATGGTGGAGGGTCTGGGCAGAGTCATGGTGGAGGGTCTGGCCAGTGCCATGGTGGAGGGTCTGGACAGTGTCATGGTGGAGGGTCTGGGCAGTGTCATGGTGGAGGTCTGGGCAGTGTCTGGTGGAGGGTCTGGGCAGTGTCGTGGTGGAGGGTCTGGGCAGTGTCGTGGTGGAGGGTCTGGAGGGGCAGTGTCGTGGTGGGGTCTGGGCAGTGTCGTGGTGGAGGGTCTGGGCAGTGTCGTGGTGGAGGGTCTGGGCAGTGTCATGGTGGAGTCTGGGCAGTGTCATGGTGGAGGCTGGGCAGTGTAGTGGTGGAGGGTCTGGGCAGTGTCATGTTGGAGGGTCTGTACAGTGTCATGGTGGAGGGTCTGGGCAGTGTCATGGTGGAGAGTCTGGGCAGTGTCATGGTGGAGAGGGTGGGCTGGGCAGTGTAGTGGTGGAGAGTCTGGGCAGTGTCATGGTGGAGGGTCTGGGCAGTGTCATGGTGGAGGTCTGGGCAGTGTCATGGTGGAGATCTGGTGCTGGGCAGTGTAGTGGTGGAGGTCTGGGCAGTGTCATGGTGGAGGGTCTGGGCAGTGTAGTGGTGGAGGGGTCTGGGCAGTGTCGTGGTGGAGGGTCTGGTCAGTGTCGTGGTGGAGGGTCTGGGCAGTGTAGTGGTGGAGGGTCTGTACAGTGTAGTGGTGGAGGGTCTGGGCAGTGTCATGTTGGAGGTCTGGGCAGTGTCGTGGTGGAGGGTCTGTACAGTGTAGTGGTGGAGGGTCTGGGCAGTGTCATGTTGGAGGGTCTGGGCAGTGTAGTGGTGGAGGGTCTGTACAGTGTAGTGGTGGAGGTCTGTACAGTGCCATGGTAGAGGGCCTTGGTACCCCGTCCTCCTGAAATTGTTTATAATTTTTATATTTTATATTTCTCTTTTGCTTGGCTTAAGGCATAGAAGCAAACCGCCCTATGTATTGTACCTTTTACAGAGAGACAGAAAAATAGAGAGAGAGAGAGAGACAAAAATGGTAAAATCATTCACCGCAAAAATCCTGAAATCGAAGGCCACCCATCATGCGATCCTTCTCTTTCATGGTTTATAAATTCCAATAAAAAAAATAATCTGGTAAATATCAATTAATATCACGAAATTTAGTTTGTTGTGATGACCTACAGGAATAGAAAAGCAATATATATATATATATATATATATATATATATATATATATATATATATATATATATATATATATATATATATATATATATATATATATATATATATATATATATATATATATATATGATGGCAGAAAATACGAAATAAAAATTTGTCAACTGTGATTCACTCGGCAAGAATTTTTTTTACACTGATAGCAACATAGTTGTTTATTCATTCAAAGGCAAGATTACCAGGTGTGTCACAGTGTATCACCGGGTGTGTCACAGTGTATCATCAGGAGTAAGTGTCACACAGTGTATCACCGGGTGTGTCACAGTGTATCATCCGGTGTGTCACACAGTGTATCAGTTGTATCACAGTGTATCACCGGGTGTGACCTGTGTATCATCAGGTCACACAGTGTATCACCAGGTGTGACACGGTGTATCATCAGGTTTGTCACACAGTGTGTCAACCGGGTGTGTCTGATGTAACATCAGGTTTGTCACACAGTGTATCAACCGGTGTCACAGTGTATCACCAGGTTTGTCACACAGTGTATCAACCGGGTGTGTCACAGTGTATCATCAGTTTGTCACACAGTGTATCAACCGGTGTGTCACAGTGTAACATCAAGTGTGTCATAGCAGTGTATCAACCGGGTGTGTCACAGTGTATCACCAGGTGTGTCACACACAGTGTATCACCAGGGTGTGTCACACATTGCAAGGTGTGTCACAGTGTATCACCAGGTTTGTCACACAGTGTATCAACCGGGTGTGTCACAGTGTAACATCAGGTTTGTCACACAGTGTATCAACCGGGTGTGTCACAGTGTATCATCAGGTTTGTCACACAGTGTATCAACCGGGTGTGTCACAGTGTAACATCAGGTGTGTCACACAGTGTATCAACCGGGTGTGTCACAGTGTATCACCAGGTGTGTCACACAGTGTATCACCGGGTGTGTCACACAGTGTATTACCAGGTGTGTCATGTAGTGTATTACCTGGAGTAAGTGTCACACAGTGTATCACCAGGTGTGTCACATAGTGTATCACCGGGTGTAAGTGTCATGCAGTGTATTACCTGGAGTAAGTGTCACACTGTGTATCACAACACTATGTACTCACCTGATCAGTAATATGTTTTGTATATCCTGTCTGTGTGTTGTTGTAAACCATGTAAATAAACTCTCAAGAAATATACTCGAGACAGACAAACAAACAAAACATAATCAGACAGTCGTAAATCTACACAAGAAGGGAGAGTTACGTGGGTGGGGGGGTGTTAAGAAACTCATGATACGGAGGTACGAGTTATCCTTGTGTGTAGGAAATGGCTACCTTGGTTAGGTTAGGTTACGTTTCGTTACGTTACGTTGCGTTATGTTACATTAGGTTGGGTTGGATGACATTACGTTACGTTACGTTACTTTACAGTAGATTAGGTTTGGTGACATCAAGTTAGGTTATGTTACGTTACGTAGCGTTACGTTAGGTGACATTCAGCTAGGTTACGTTATATTACGTTACGTTATGTTGCATTACATAACATTAGGTTAAGTTAGGTGACATTAGTTTAGGTTATGTTACCTTACGCGTGGCCGGACAGATGGCCGAAGGACATTTGGCCGACGGACGTTTCACCGACGGACATTTGACCGAACGGACATCGAGCCGACGGACATTTGGCCGAACGGACAATAGACCGAGCGGACAAGTGGCCGAACGGACATTTGGCCGAATGAACATATGGCCTTTTTATTTATTTTTTTCTTCCTTCTTTGCAATGTATTTTTTTCACATTTACTAAAGGATAAAAGATATTAATTATAATGTAACTGATTTATAAAAATTGCTTCAGTCTTGTGTTTAATATCCGGTAGTCGTCGGAAACACTCAGCATTATTGTCCCCAATTTCAATTAAACGAGTGAATTACAAGGACTGAGAGAGGCTTATGTACACAGGGTGACCTTACAAAACATGAGGTCAGGTCAAAAACATGACTTCAACTAATCCACACACCAACACCACCACCAACACAAAAGAAAGGGCGACGTAACTAGTCATGTTAAGTCAGGTCTAGTTTTTGAAAGAATGCTTGTTCGAACTTTTTAGCCACGCCCCAAACCAACCAAACGTTAGCCCTGCTTGCCTGGACTCTGATGCAGTCGCTCTTCAGAGGTTGTAAAGGTAAGCCGATGTTTTTATTGTTGTTGTTATTATTGTTATTATTATCATCTTTATTATTATTATTATTATTATTATTATTATTATTATTATTATTATTATTATTACTTTATTTAATATTTGTTTCTTTTAAGACCATGGAATTCATACCAACGACAAGAGGAGGAAGGCTTTTGCTTGACGGCTACGCCTACATCGTTGATAAACGGAAAGACAATGTAATATATTGACGATGTGAAGGCAAAGAAAGTTGTTGGGGACGATTAAAAACAGAAGAAGACGTTATTCAAGGAGAAGCAAGTAATCACTCACATCCGCCTGATGCCGGACGTAACCTGTCCTTGAAAACAGTAAAGAAATTTAAAGAAAGAGCCAGACAGTCGGAGGAAGTGACATGGACTATGATACAAAACTGCACCAGTGAGTTCCCACTTGATGCTGCAGGTGCTCTTCCTAAGAAAGAAACTGTGGCAAGAATGGTGCGCAGACAACGCATGGCACCAGACGGGGACTTTTGAACTGACGACTTACGGAAATCAATTAGAGGAGAAAACTTTGTCATCCATGAAAGTGACAACCTGCTAATTCTGTCAACACCTCGAAACTTACAGCTTCTTGCTTTCAAAGACCACTGGCTGTGTGATGGGACATTTGATTCTGTTATATACAGTGCATGTTATGCTGGATGAGAGCCATACATTTCCCTTGGTATACTGCATCGCAAGGAACAAAAACCAAGCAACTTATGACTTGATTCTTAGCACCCTCAAGAAAGTGAGACCAGATCTCAATCCTGTTTCAGTCACCATTGACTATGAAAGAGCGGCTCTTAATAGCATCACAGCATGTTTCCTAGATACAAACATTTTTGGATGTTTTTTTCCATTTCGGGCAGTGCTTGTGGAGACAAATACAGGGCTTAGGACTACAGACTTGGTATAATGACCCAAGAAATGTACTCATCGTCAAGTCCGTTCAAGCTTTAACATTTGTGCAAGTCAGTGACGTTGCTGAAAGCTTAAATGAATTTGTTTCAGCAATAGATGATGAAACTGATGAACTTCTATCTGAGTTTCTTGGCTACTTTGAAGCGACATGGATTGGTGTTGTACAGCGTGGAAGACGATGAAGACCAGCATTCGAACTCAGGCTGTGGAACATATTGGAGAGAAACACACAAGGCCTTCCACGGACAACAAACTCTCTTGAAGGATGGCACAATGGGAGTTGACAATTGAGCAGGCAGCAGCAGGAATGGTATTGAGGAAACCGAAGAAGAAGTGCCAGATATTAAACACAAGACTGAAGTCTGTCATTGAGAAATATGAGGAGTATCGCAGAATCGACTTCTTGAGAGCAATTGCCCGCAATCTTAAAATATTTTTGAGCATTTAGTTTTATACAGCAATTTTTATAAAGCAATTACATCACAATTAATATCTTTTATCCTTTAGTAAATGTGCAAAAAAAAATGTATATCATGCAAATGTACACACTGCAATTATGTTATCTTGTTATACTTTGTTTTATAAAGCAAATACATTGCAAGGGAGAAAGAAAAAAATTAAAAAGGCCATATGTCCATTCGGCCAAATGTCCGTTCGGCCATTTGTCCGTTCGGCTAAATGTCTGTCGGCTCAATGTCCGTTCGGTCAAATGTTCGTCGGTGAAACGTCCGTAGGCCAAATGTCCTTCGGCCATCTGTCCACCTTTATTTATTCCAAAGAAATTATCACGAAAAACAAGATATTTCCACCTTTCATTAATATATTTTTATTTCTAAGAGATAATGTAAAGAAAGGTAACTTCATAATGCGTTAGCAATTTACTGATAAGAGTGTAAGAAATTGCACACTGAAAACAAAATCTATAAATGTCTTCGTGTATTTATCCCGGAATAACAGTCAAACTATTGCCCTTCATAACAGTCCAGGATGTTGAGGCCATAAACGAATAAATTATTTGCCATTGAAACTGTGCATAGAATAATGTAAAGTTATAATGTGCTTCTGATAAAACCGGAATATGTGTATTAAAAATGTTGTGAGTTTGTGAATGTACACACACACACACACACGTTGATATATCTTTCTTTCTTTCTTTTTTCTATCTATCTATCTATCTATCTGTCTCTTTTCCTTCGAGCAGCACCACATTCAGCTCACCAAAGGTAATTCGTGGACTACTTGGCGAAAGACTTAATCTCATGAAATAATTCCCGCAGCAGTAGAGGCGGCTGGGGGTCCCTTGGGAGACTGAGCGCAGGACAAGTCATTAAGTATTTCCCCGGTCTTGGAAGGAGCTCTTTAATTAATGTTATGACAGAGAGAGAGAAAGAGAGAGAGAAAGGGAACAGAGAGAGGGGAAACAGAGAGAGAGGGAGGGATACAGAGGGAAAGAAAGGGAACAGAGAGAGGGGGGAGGGATACAGAGGGAAAAAAGGGAACAGAGAGAGGGGGGTACAGAGAGAGAGAGGAAACAGAGAGAGAGTGAAACAGAGAGTGACGTGGAAAATTAATACCCACCGCCGTGATTTAATTAAGTCGAAGTTAAGAAGTTTTTAGGAAGAGTCAACCTCGACGGTGTAAGGGAGAAGTGAATCATTAGCCTGCCTGGGTTAATGTGTTTATTGGTGCATTAAGGTAAAAGTGATGGAGTCTAAAATAGATCCCCCTAACATTAGCCAATATCCCCCTCTCCCAGCTCGCTAACCTAACCTTAACATTAGCCTCTACCCCCCCTCCCAGATAATTTCTCCTGATGGTTAACCACTCTATCGCTAACCTAACCTAACTTAACATTAGCCTCTACCCCCCCTCCCAGATAATTTCTCCTGATGGTTAACCACTCTATCGCTAACCTAACCTAACATTATTCCTTTCCCTCACATATTAACCCTTTGATCATGTTCCATCCCTCTAGTCATCCATGCTAACTTCTTCTTCCTCCTCTTCCTTCTTTACTTCTTCCTCCTCCATTTTTGCTCCTCCTCCTCTTCTTCATTCTCCTGCTCCTCCTCTTCTTCCTCCTGCTCCTCCTCTTCCACCTCCTTCTCCTCCTCCCCCTCCTCTTCTTCCTCCTCCTCTTTTTCTTTTTAGAACATAAGAACATAAGGAGTCTGCAATAGGCCGGTTGGCCTGTGCATGGCAGCTCCTGTCGAGAGTTACTACCACTCTCTATCATCCATGAATCTATCTAGCCTCCTTTTAAAACTGTCCAGCGTTCCCGCACTTACTACAAAGTTGCTAAGCTTGTTCCACTCGTCCACCACCCTATTTGTGAACCAGTTCCTTCCTATCTCCCTCCTAAACCTAAACTTATCCAACTTAAATCCGTTGCTACGAGTCCTATCCTGCTCGGATATTAAAAGAACTTTATGTATATCCCCTTTATTAATTCCTTTCACCCACTTAAATACTTCTATCATATCTCACCGAACTCTTCGTCTTTTTAGGGAATGCAAGTTTAGTTTCTTTAGCCTATCTTGATATGGAAGGTTTCTAAGTCCCGGAATCATTTTCGTCATTCTTCGCTGCACCGACTCCAGTGAATTGATATCCATTCTATAATAAGGGCACCAGAACTGAACCGCATAATCGAGGTGCGGCCTGACTAGCGCAAGATATAGTTGCAATACGACCTCTCCACTCTTATTACTTACACTTCTAGATATAAAACCTAATACTCTGTTTGCCTTATTTCGAACATTAACGCACTGTTTTCTAGGCCGTAGGTCCGCGCTTACAAGTACCCCTAAGTCTCTTTCACAAGTCGAATTCTCTAGGTTGATGTTGTTAAGGCTGTATACATTGACAGTATGTGTTCTTCCAATATTAAGTACGCTGCACTTGCTGGTGTTGAATTTCATTTGCCATTTTTCTGGCCACTTCTGCAGTTTATTTAAATCCTTCCGTAGTGCATTTGCATCCTACCCTGAATTAATCTGCCGCCCTATTTTGATGTCATCCGCAAACTTGCTTATGTCACTGCTGATCCCAGTATCTAGATCGTTTATGTAGATTATGAACAAGAGTGGGCCTAGTACTGATCCCTGGGGAACCCCACTGGTTACACAGCCCCACTCAGATTTAACACCATCTACGCTGACCCTCTGCGTTCTATCGGTGAGCCATGATTTTATCCAATTTAAAACTTTCCCCTCGATACCATGAGCCTTAACTTTTCTCAGATGCCTCTGATGCGGTACTCTGTCAAATGCTTTGCTAAAGCCTAAGTAAATAACATCGTAATTTTCGTCGTTATCATACTACCTCTTTTTCTTCTTCCTCCTTCTCTTCCTCCTTCTCTTCCTCCCCCTCCTCCTCTCCCTCTACATTATTAATGACGTCATTAATGTCGACTATTCCATCACCAGCACGTTATCCCCTCTACCATCACTCCATCACATAACCATAGCTGCATCTCCTCCCTCTACTATCGCTAATTATCTCATTAATTTAGTCTGTTAGAGCGTCTCTCCTCCTCCAATATGACAGCTGCCCTATCGTTAACTACTTGTACTATGAAGGAACAGAGACATAGATCGATACATAGGAACTGTACACACACACACACACACACACACACACTTGTCAACCACCAGCGAGACAAGACGTGCCCTGAAGGCGCTCCCAGTTTGAGCAGCCAGCCCGAGTTTGTTTGCCCCCCCCCCTCCCCCTGCTGTATCCCAACGCCCTATCAGCCTTACTACACCGGGATTTATTCCGCAAAACATTCATATGATTAGTGAACGATTGACTACCAAACAGTGTTCCTAGAGTGCACTCCAAGGAAAAGCACAAAAACACAGCAGTGGGCCTTTAAGTCAGGGAGGGGAGAAGTGATAAATGGCAGTGAAGAAATAAGCAAAGCATTGAACAACTACTTCTTGTCAGTTTTCACAGTAGAAATTTGAGAGGAAATTCCAGAGATGGAACTGATATTTATGGGAATGGAAGAAGAGAAATTAAAGAATATCACTTTCAGAAAAGAGGATGTTCTTAAGAAGATAAATAAACTAAAGAAAACAAAATCCCCAGGGCCGGATGAAATTTTCCCTTGAGTCTTGAAAGAGTGTAGGGAACAGATTAGCAGACCCCTCGTAAATTTATTTACAAAATCATTAGACTCCGGAGTTGTGCCAGACTTGTGGAAACAGGCAAATGTAGTACCCATATTCAAAAAGGGAGACAGAGCATCAGCGTCAAATTACCGGCCGATCAGTTTGACGTCAGCAATGGGGAAATTTCTTGAATCAATTATAACAGATAGCATCCGATCGCATTTAGAGAAAGACAATTTAATCTACGACTCTCAACATGGTTTTACAAAGGGAAAATCTTGTCTAACAAATCTGCTGACGTTTTATAGGAAAGTCTTCGAGGTAGTAGATAATGACGAAAATTACGATGTTATTTACTTAGACTTTAGCAAAGCATTTGACAGAGTACCGCATCAAAGGCTTCTGAGAAAAATTAAGGCTCATGGTATCGAGGGGAAGTTTTAAACTGGATAAAATCATGGCTCACCGATAGAACGCAGAGGGTCAGCGAAGATGGTGTTAAATCTGAGTGGGGTCGTGTAACCAGTGGGGTTCCCCAGGGGTCAGTACTAGGCCCTCTCTTGTTCATAATCTACATAAACGATCTAGATACTGGGATCAGCAGTGACATAAGCAAGTTTGCGGATGACACCAAAATAGGGCGGCAGATTAATTCAGGGCAGGATGCAAATGCAGAGGGTCAGAGTAGATGGTGTTAAATCTGAGTGGGGCCGTGTAACCAGTAGGGTTCCCCAGGGGTCAGTACTAGGCCCACTCTTGTTCATAATCTACATAAACGATCTAGATACTGGGATCAGCAGTGACATAAGCAAGTTTGCGGATGACACCAAAATAGGGCGGCAAATTAATTCAGGGCAGGATGCAAATGCATTACAGGAGGATCTAAATAAACTGCAGGGGTGGTCTGAAAAATGGCAAATGAAATTCAACACCAGCAAGTGCAGCGTACTTAATATTGGAAGAACAAATACTTATAATGTATACAGCCTTAACAACATCAACCTAGAGAAGTCGACTTGTGAAAGAGACCTAGGGGTACTTGTAAGCCCGGACCTACGGCCTAGAAAACAGTGGGTTAATGTTCGAAATAAGGCAAACAGAGTATTAGGTTTTATATCTAGAAGTGTAAGTAATAAGAGTGCAGAGGTCTTATTGCAACTATATCTTGCGCTAGTCAGGCCGCACCTCGATTATGCGGTTCAGTTCTGGTGCCCTTATTATAGAATGGATATCAATTCACTAGAGTCGGTGCAGCGAAGAATGACGAAAATGATTCCGGGACTTAGAAACCTTCCATATCAGGATAGGTTAAAGAAACTAAACTTGCATTCCCTAGAAAGACGAAGAGTGCGGGGAGATATGATAGAAGTATTTAAGTGGGTGAAAGGAATTAATAAAGGTGATATACTGTAGACAAAGTTCTTATAATATCCGAGCAGGATAGGACTCGGAGCAACGGATTTAAGTTGGATAAGTTTAGGTTTAGGAGGGAGATAGGAAGGAACTGGTTTACAAATAGGGTGGTGGACGAGTGGAACAAGCTTAGCAACTTTGTAGTAAGTGCTGGAACGCTGGAAAGTTTCAAACGGAGGCTGGATAGATTCATGGATGATAGAGAGTGGTAGTAACTCTCGACAGGAGCTGCCATGCACAGGCCAACCGGCCTATTGCAGACTCCTTATTTTCTTATGTTCTTATGTTCTTATGAGTAAGTCAGTTTTGTGATAAACCTCCGTCTGCATGACGGCTGCCACCATAAACTGAGTGGGACATGAAACGGTACCTACACATGTTTTCTCTTCGTTGCATAATATGACGAAATTAAGGCGTCATTTCCAAGGCTCAAAAGTAAGACGAAACTGTGCTTGAAGTCTTTATGTGTGTGTGTGTGTGCTGTGTCGACCTATGGTGTAATGGTCAGCATGCACGCCTCGCATGCGAGGAGACCCGGGTTCGATCCCCGGGCAGGGTGAAACTATGGGCAAGTTTCTTTACGCCATTTGCCTCTGGCTACCCAGCGTATTCCGGTTAGCCAGTGCAGTTGGCGAGTTGTCCGGTCTTCTTGGACTATTCCTTGACACTGGGTCATGCAGCTCGTTAACTTAGGGTGTAGTTGCTGTGTTGGCGAAAGCTTCTACACCTTAAACAAATCCACGCCTAGATGGCCCTTGGGCTGGCCATCCTCGTTACACGAGGGGCAACCATTATATAGAAGGCGCTTTAGTGTATCTACGAACATTGACTAAACAGTTCCGATGTGTTGAGGCACCTCAGGGGAAGACGAAGACCATAAATGACAAGTGAGATATAAAGCACCAAGATCATATCATAAGATATTCCTTCGTCTCCTCAGACGCAATGTTCGCTAGCATCAACATTTACCCACATCACTAATCTTCCATCACAGACTCCTGGACGGCCTTGACAACATTCTTCCACCATGAAAATATGCCACCACTTAAGCTGGCTTGAATATTAATCGAGTAACCATTGTTCACCAGAGCTGTTGAAAAAGTTTGAATTTTACCTAAGGAAGAGTGATGAGCTGGATTAGGGTACAACATGCTTACCTCTCTCTCTCTCTCTCTTTCATTAAAACTTACAATTTTTTGGGTGTCATTCATTCTTCTTGTTACTAACCCCACCTTTCTCTCACCCATCTTTTCTCACCCCGCCTCTTCTCACCCAACCTCTCCTCACTCAACCTCTCCTCACCCCCACTTCTGGCATGAGTCATTTTATCCGCCAGCCATTTCTCTCTCCATTAAAGCAATTATCCCTCTCACTATCCCTCTCACTTCCCTCTCACTTTCACTCTAACTTTCTCTCTTTTTTCTAAACTCTCCCAAACTGTTCTCTGGATTATATCTGACACAGTTTCGCACTTCCTCTCTTCATATAAAATTCGCAGGTAAGGAGAAGTGATATCTAGGAAGCACAAGTAAACACAACTGAATTTTTCTCCTCTTTCCTTCAGCACGATGATTGACACTCCCTGATGCAAGACCTTTCCAGTGAGGTGTACATTATTTTTGTTTGTAAAAGGTTTTAGGGGGATTAACAGTCACAGACAAACAGACAGATTTACATATATATATATATATATATATATATATATATATATATATATATATATATATATATATATATATATATATATATATATATATATATATATATATATATATATATATTTATATATATAGCCGCCTGAGGCCACACAGGTCAAGGTTACCACAGTTGCATGAGAGACGGGCTCCTGTTACTTTACCAAGTTACTGAAGACTCTGTGTAACTCTGCTAAGGGAATGATACTAAATTAGAGCTGCATGAATCATTGTTGGAAAGTAAGACTGACAGAGAGGAAATTAGTTTTCGTTCTTAGTCTGTTTTTTTTTTCGTTTATTTGGATCCTAATTGGCTTTTTTTAAGGGCCCTTGTGGCTCCCGTCTGAGATGCGCTACAAATGTTTTCCTGCTTTCTGTTGCAAAAACTTCAAAAATAAATGTATTTTATATCAATTAGGTCATGTAAGTAGATATGTGAGCCTTTTTCGCCGCCACAGGTGGACACAGCCTTCTGCCAACAAGACTTACCATAATACAAATCCTCGTATTATGCGTGTTGTGAACCAGTGGTCTGTTTGATCATTAAAGTGTTCAGATGAGACGCTCCAAGGAACATTCATATCTCATCATCTTCGGTCCATTCTTCACGGTCTGTCAGCACCAGCTCGTTGTCTCCACGTTTTCTCGGAATGAATTCATCATCCATTGGTGTTCTGCCACTGTGAGGTGATAAGAACATAAGAAAATAAGGAGTCTGCAATAGGCCGGTTGGCCTGTGCATGGCAGCTCCTGTCGAGAGTTACTACCACTCTCTATCATCCATGAATCTATCTAGCCTCCTTTTATAACTTTCCAGCGTTCCCGCACTGACTACAAAGTTGCTAAGCTTGTTCCACTCGTCCACCACCCTATTTGTGAACCAGTTCCTTCCTATCTCCCTCCTAAACCTAAACTTATCCAACTTAAATCCGTTGCTACGAGTCCTATTCTGCTCTGATATTATAAGAACTTTATCTATATCCCCTTTATTGATTCCCTTCACCCACATAAATACTTCTATCATATCTCACCGCACTCTTCGTCTTTCTAGGGAACGCAAGTTTAGTTTCTTTAACCTATCTTGATATGGAAGGTTTCTAAGTCCCGGAATCATTTTCGTCATTCTTCGCTGCACCGACTCTAGTGAATTGATATCCATTCTATAATAAGGGCACCAGAACTGAACCGCATAATCGAGGTGCGGCCTGACTAGCGCAAGATATAGTTGCAATAAGACTTCTGCACTCTTATTACTTACACTTCTAGATATAAAACCTAATACTCTGTTTGCCTTATTTCGAACATTAACGCACTGTTTTCTAGGCCGTAGGTCCGCGCTTACAAGTACCCCTAAGTCTCTTTCACAAGTCGACTTCTCTAGGTTGATGTTGTTAAGGCTGTTTACATTAACAGTATGTGTTCTTCCAATATTAAGTACGCTGCACTTGCTGGTGTTGAATTTCATTTGCCATTTTTCTGACCACCCCTGCAGTTTATTTAGATCCTCCTGTAATGCATTTGCATCCTGCCCTGAATTAATTTGCCGCCCTATTTTGGTGTCATCCGCAAACTTGCTAATGTCACTGCTGATCCCAGTATCTAGATCGTTTATGTAGATTATGAACAAGAGTGGGCCTAGTACTGACCCCTGGGGAACCCTACTGGTTACACGGCCCCACTCAGATTTAACACCATCTACTCTGACCCTCTGCGTTCTATCGGTGAGCCATGATTTTATCCAATTTAAAACTTTCCCCTCGATACCATGAGCCTTAAATTTTCTCAGAAGCCTCTGATGCGGTACTCTGTCAAATGCTTTGCTGAAGTCTAAGTAAATAACATCGTAATTTTCGTCATTATCTACTACCTCGAAGACTTTTCTAAAAAACGTTAGCAGATTTGTTAGACAAGATTTTCCCTTTGTAAACCCATGTTGAGAGTCGTAGATTAATTTGCTTTTCTCTAGATGAGATCGGATGCTATCTGCTATAATTGATTGAAGAAATTTCCCCACTACTGACGTCAAACTGATCGGCCGGTAATTTGACGCTGATGCTCTGTCTCCCTTTTTGAATATGGGCACTACATTTGCCTGTTTCCACAAGTCTGGCACAACTCCAGTGTCTAATGATTTTGTAAATAAGTTTACGAGGGGTCCGCTAATTTGTTCCCTACACTCTTTCAAGACTCGAGGGAAAATTTCATCCGGCCCTGGAGATTTTGTTTTCTTTAGTTTATTTATCTTCTTAAGAACATCCTCTTTTCTGATAGTGATATTCTTTAATTTCTCTTCTTCCTTTCCCTTAAATATCAGTTCCACCTCTGGAATTTCATGGCAAATTTCTTCTGTGAAAACTGATAAGAAGTTAGCTGTTCAATGCTTTGCTTATTTCTTCACTGCCATTTATCACTTCTCCCCTCCCTGACTTTAAAGGCCCAACTTTGTCCTTGACCTTTGTCCTATATACCTGGAAAAATCCCTTGGGATTCGCCTTGGATTCTCTTGCTATTTTGATTTCATAATCTCTCTTTGCTTTCCTTACATTTTTCTTAACATTCCTAAATAGTTCATTATACCTATTTCTGAGCTGCTCCTCCCCTCCCTTTAATTTCTTATATATTCCTTTCTTTATTCCTATGTCATGTTTAGGTTTTCTGGTCATCCACCTTGGCTCATTCTTATTTGACCTTATTTTTCTGTATGGTATATTTTGTTCTTGTGCTTTATGTAGTATACTAGTGAATATATTATAGTCATGATCAATTGGTGTGTCATCTATGACCTCACCCCTTCCTACTGGGGACTGACGTGACTGTTCCCAGGTGACCTCACCTAGTTACCTTCTTAACCCCTGATAATCCGCCAACCGAAAGTTTGGGACTCTGACCATATTGTCATTGTTTTTCGTTTCCCAATTTAGGGTGAACCTGATTTCTCTGTGATCACTGTTACCTAGTTCTTCCCCTACTGTGATATCTCTGATAATATTTTCTATATTTGTTAATACTAGGTCTAATATATTGTCACTTCTAGTAGGTTCTGTAATTAGTTGTTTCAAAAAATTGTCCTGTACTGCGTCTAGGAAGTCTTCAGATTCATAGTCACCTACAATGTTGTCCCAGTCAATATTTCTGAAGTTGAAATCCCCCATAATGCATAGGTTGTTATATTTTGCTGCCCTACTCATTTCCTGCCATATGGGCTGAGCTGCTTCTTTGCCAAGACTTGGGGGCCTGTAAATCACTCCCATAATTTGTTTTTCTCTTCCTTCCGTGATTTCTACCCACAACATCGGTATTAATTATGGTTGTTTCCTTAATATACTAATCTATCCATCACTTGACCCTCCCACAAAGGCCGCCGTGACAAAGGTGACAATAGAAAATTTCCGGAGAATTGGCTACGTTGTTCATGGAATTGTAAGCCATTGGTGTTGAGGCTATAGTCTTCCTCGTCACAACACTCAATGTACAGTATAGCTGGATCTACCTGACTCACACAGGAGAGTCATTACATTAGCTCCAGGAACGCAAAGTCACTCTAGTCTTATCTCATTATCAGGACAGTAGTCAACTACACTGTGGCTAACCTTGCACCTTGTTTATCCGCACGTCGACTGGCGCACAGACCATTGCTACAACTCTTATTCATGTTTGTGTTACTTGCCTCTGCTTACGAAAAACTCATAACATACAACCCAACCTCTGTACCTGGGTAAACAAACAGTGGTAAACACCAGACGGTGTATTATGCGGCACTGTGTATTCCCTGAGAGAGAACTAAAAATAAAAACAAACGAGAATGTGTAGGTCATCTATACTAAAACATGACTCATTCGGGGATGTGTTGAAGTCTCCTTTTACTGCTGCCTGGAACTCCGAGATCCACCACACTGAACTGTTGCCGTCTACGACAGTGAAGTAACGTTCTGATCAATAAATTCATTTTAGACACACGTGACCCACTTTTCCCACACGCCTAGCTTCAAAATCCATTTTCAAACAGAAGTGAAACTCAGCATTTGAAGAAGAAAATTATAATGATATAAACTTGTTTCCTTAGCCTTCATATCCAACACTCTTACCACAATATTTTTAAACACACATTTGGAAGGGAAAAATAACTTTGTTCTTCGTGCGTTAAAAGAAATTTCCTTTATTATTAGAAAAAGGGCATTTTATCATGAATATATTCCTATGGTTCCTCTTAGGGAATTCAACTCCAATATGTGGTATAAAGAAAAATGACTTACGACGCAGTGGAAGTCTGAGCCCCATATCGTCTTGAATTCTCTCCTCGGCGACGGATATTGAAAATGCCACTAACAAGACTTGTGTCCCCGGCCTTGGAAGATTCACTTCACGCTGTGCCAAGAATTACATCTTTCTGGTGAAAACACGAGGGAAAAAATAATTCCACATATTCCTGTGTTGTTGTTTTCTCAAGACCTAACTTCATTATCCTTATCTGTGTTAGGTAGAGACTGTAAGTCTTCAATCTCCTTTATTCTTAGATGGTATGGAGGTAATCATGGTCTATGTGACATTGTGTTGGGTTGTATAGGACGCCGGCTTAACGTCAATTAATTGGTATTTTCTATGTTTTTTGTTTAAGATGAATATGCTTATATTTCCGCTTGATGTCCCTTGATTCTTTTTGTTCTGTTATATCTGTGTGTTATATCGTACCTTCACGTGTTATCTGGCGACCTGTAGTGTAATGGTCATCATACTCTCCTTGCAAGCGAGCGGACCCGGGTTCGTTCTTCCGGGCAGGGTGAAACTATGGGCAAGTTTCTTTACACCATTTGTCTCTGTCTACCCAGCAGTAATTGGGAACCTGGGTGTTAATCGATTTGCGGATCTTGTTCCGGGGTAATGGTTAGTTAGTGCAGCTAGTGAGTTGTCCGGTCTTCTCGGACTATTCCTTGACACTGGGTCATGCAACTCGTTAAATTAGGGTGTGGCTGTTGTGTTGGCGATAGCTTCTACACCTTAAACAAATCCACGACTAGGTGACCCTTGGGCCGGCCATCCTCGTTACATGAGGGGCGACCATTATTAATATATCTGGTATTTTATCGTGTTCTGTGTTATCTCTGTATGTTATATCGTATCTTCACGTGTTAGCAGGTGTTTTCTCGTATTATCTCGTATCTTCAAGCATGATATGATATCTTCATGTGTTGAGTGTGTTGTATATTTGCCATATGGAGGTTTAAATATGTGTTGTAGCATTCACAGGTGTTATCAGGTAATGGAAGTGTTCTCTGCCTTTCTATTTTACTTCTTATCGCATCTGTTTCTCTAGTTAAAAGGGGTAATATGTTTATGGAAAATATAGTACAACAAAATTGCATTGTTGTTTTTACTGCAATTTTTTTTTGTGTGTGTGTGTGAATCAGGAATTTAACCAGACTGTATTTTAAGGCTTATCTGTGAATTAGGTAAGTAGGTAGGTATGTAGGTAGAGAGAGAGAGAGAGAGAGAGAGAGAGAGAGAGAGAGAGAGAGAGAGGAGGGGGGGAGAAGGAGAGATATAAAAACTGTTGTATAAAAATAAAACCACAAAAATAATACGAACAAAACATCTGAAGGGGGAAGGGTCAGGGTTCAACACGCCGTCAAAACATAATATTGGAACGAAACCCAAGTCTCCTAAAAATAGACAAACAATCCTAACGTAAGAACACGTATTACTCGTACAATAAGCAACGTCATATTACAGCTCATAGAAGTTCCTTAAGCAGAATCTACAGTCGGGTGTAATTCATGATAGGTTTACCCGACGTCTACGGTCTATACGGGAGAACGATTATGGAAGGGACGTAACTTACTCCCCCGTATATCTTAACATAGGAACATTTATGGCTTATAGTGGAGCAGTGAGACCAATATCCACCCCATCCCCTTCCCTCTCTTCCCTCTCTCACTTCCTCTCTTCCCTCTCTCATTGTGTAATAAGAAAACCACATCTGGTCTTTGTGATTTACTCTCTGTCTCTGATAATGAGATATTATATTTATGTTATATCACACAACTGTGGTAGAGTCTCATTCATTTTAGTCTTTTGAGGGCAATGGCTTCAGACCTTGAGTACAATGTCATCGTATACAAGCAATAGTTTGTTGTACACATGGGCTCAAGATATCGTACTCAAGGGATCAAGCTATCGTACTCATAGAGTTTGGCATAGTACGACACGAAAGATCGAAGAACATATATTACTGTTTAAAAGTCCTAATAATACATCCACAAGGCCACTTAATTCTGCGAACAATAAAATTTAATGTGAGAGATTCACTTCAAGTTTTCTGGTACAGTATCTTGAGATGTTAAACAGCATAGAAGGTGGAAAATATTTACTTAATAATGAACTTTTCTCAGTACTTCATATTTAATTTTATCTCTATTTTTCTATAACGTATGACAGTGTTCTATATTGTATGACAGTGTTCTATATTGTATGACAGTGTTGTATATCGTATGACAGTGTTCTATATTGTATGACAGTGTTCTATATTGTATAACAGTGCTCTATATTGCATAGCAGTGTTCTATATTGTATGACAGTGTTCTATATTGTATGACAGTATTCTATATCGTATAACAGTGTTCTATATTGTATGACAGTGTTCTATATTGTATGACAGTGTTCTATATTGTATGACAGTGGTCTACAGTATATTGTATGGCAGTGTTGTATATTGTATGACAGTGTTCTATATTGTATGACAGTGTTCTATATTGTATGACAGTGTTCTATATTGTATGACAGTGTTCTATATTGTATGACAGTGTTCTATATTGTATGACAGTATTCTATATCGTATAACAGTGTTCTATACTGTATGACAGTGGTCTACAGTATATTGTATGGCAGTGTTGTATATTGTATGACAGTGTTCTATATTGTATGACAGTATTCTATATCGTATAACAGTGTTCTATATTGTATGACAGTATTCTATATTATATGACAGTGTTCTATATTGTATGACAGTATTCTATATCGTATAACAGTGTTCTATATTGTATGACAGTGTTCTATATTGTATGACAGTATTCTATATCGTATAACAGTGTTCTATATTGTATGACAGTATTCTATATCGTATAACAGTGTTCTATATTGTATGACAGTGTTCTATATCGTATAACAGTGTTCTATATTGTATGACAGTGGTCTACAGTATATTGTATGGCAGTGTTGTATATTGTATGACAGTGTTCTATATCGTATAACAGTGTTCTATATTGTATGACAGTGTTCTATATTGTATGACAGTGTATGACAGTGTTCTATATTGTATGACAGTATTCTATATCGTATAACAGTGTTCTATATTGTATGACAGTATTCTATATCGTATAACAGTGTTCTATATTGTATGACAGTATTCTATTTCGTATAACAGTGTTCTATATTGTATGACAGTGGTCTACAGTATATTGTATGGCAGTGTTGTATATTGTATGACAGTGTTCTATATCGTATAACAGTGTTCTATATTGTATGACAGTATTCTATATTATATGACAGTGTTCTATATTGTATGGCAGTGTTGTATATTGTATGACAGTGTTCTATATTATATGACAGTGTTGTATATTGTATGACAGTATTCTATATCGTATAACAGTGTTCTATATTGTATGACAGTATTCTATATCGTATAACAGTGTTCTATATTGTATGACAGTGTTCTATATCGTATGACAGTATTCTATATTGTATGACAGTATTCTATATCGTATAACAGTGTTCTATATTGTATGACAGTGGTCTACAGTATATTGTATGGCAGTGTTGTATATTGTATAACAGTGTTCTATATTATATGACAGTGTTCTATATCGTATGACAGTATTCTATATTGTATGACAGTATTCTATATCGTATAACAGTGTTCTATATTGTATGACAGTGTTCTATATTGTATGACAGTGTTCTATATTGTATGACAGTGGTCTACAGTATATTGTATGGCAGTGTTGTATATTGTATGACAGTGTTCTATATTGTATGACAGTGTTCTATATTGTATGACAGTGTTCTATATTGTATGACAGTGGTCTACATTATATTGTATGGCAGTGTTGTATTTTGTATGACAGTGTTCTATATTGTATGACAGTATTCTATATCGTATAACAGTGTTCTATATTGTATGACAGTGTTCTATATTGTATGACAGTGTTCTATATTGTATGACAGTGGTCTACAGTATATTGTATGGCAGTGTTGTATATTGTATGAGTGTTCTATATTATATGACAGTATTCTATATTGTATGACAGTATTCTATATCATATAACAGTGTTCTATATTGTATGACAGTATTCTATATCGTATAACAGTGTTCTATATTGTATGACAGTGTTCTATATTGTATGACAGTGTTCTATATTGTATGACAGTATTCTATATCGTATAACAGTGTTCTATATTGTATGACAGTATTCTATATCGTATAACAGTGTTCTATATTGTATGACAGTGTTCTATATTGTATGACAGTGTTCTATATTGTATGACAGTGGTCTACAGTATATTGTATGGCAGTGTTGTATATTGTATGGCAGTATTCTATATCGTATAACAGTGTTCTATATTGTATGACAGTGGTCTACAGTATATTGAATGGCAGTGTTGTATATTGTATGGCAGTATTCTATATCGTATAACAGTGTTCTATATTGTATGGCAGTGTTCTATATTGTATGACAGTGTTCTATATCGTATGACAGTATTCTATATTATATGACAGTGTTCTATATTGTATGACAGTATTCTATATTATATGACAGTGTTCTATATTGTATGACAGTATTCTATATCGTATAACAGTGTTCTATATTGTATGACAGTATTCTATATCGTATAACAGTGTTCTATATTGTATGACAGTATTCTATATCGTATAACAGTATTCTATATTATATGACAGTGTTCTATATCGTATGACAGTATTCTATATTATATGACAGTGTTCTATATTGTATGACAGTATTCTATATCGTATGACAGTATTCTATATTGTATGACAGTATTCTATATCGTATAACAGTGTTCTATATTGTATGACAGTGTTCTATATTGTATGACAGTGTTCTATATTGTATGACAGTGGTCTACAGTATATTGTATGGCAGTGTTGTATATTGTATGACAGTGTTCTATATTGTATGACAGTGTTCTATATTGTATAACAGTGTTCTATATTGTATGACAGTGATCTACAGTATATTGTATGGCAGTGTTGTATATTGTATGACAGTGTTCTATATTATATGACAGTGTTCTATATTGTATGACAGTATTCTATATTGTATAACAGTATTCTATATTGCATGACAGTGTTCTATATTGTATGACAGTGTTCTATATTGTATAACAGTGGTCTACAGTATATTGTATGGCAGTGTTGTATATTGTATGACAGTATTCTATATTGTATAACAGTATTCTATATTGTATAACAGTATTCTATATTGCATGACAGTGTTCTATATTGTATGACAGTGTTCTATATTGTATGACAGTGTTCTATATTGTATAACAGTATTCTATATTGTATGACAGTGGTCTACAGTATATTGTATGGCAGTGTTGTATATTGTATGACAGTGTTCTATATTGTATGATAGTATTCTATATCGTATAACAGTGTTCTATATTGTATGACAGTGTTCTATATTGTATGACAGTGTTCTATATTGTATGACAGTGTTCTATATTGTATAACAGTGGTCTACAGTATATTGTATGGCAGTGTTGTATATTGTATGACAGTGTTCTATATTGTATGACAGTGTTCTGTATTGTATGACAGTGTTCTATATTGTATGACAGTGTTCTATATTGTATGGCAGTGTTGTATATTGCATAGCAGTGTTCTATATTGTATGACAGTGTTCTATATTGTATGACAGTGTTCTATATTGTATGACAGTATTCTATATTGTATAACAGTATTCTATATTGCATGACAGTGTTCTATATTGTATGACAGTGTTCTATATTGTATGACAGTGTTCTATATTGTATAACAGTGTTCTATATTGTATGGCAGTGTTGTATATTGTATGACAGTGTTCTATATTGTATGACAGTGTTCTGTATTGTATGACAGTGTTCTATATTGTATGACAGTGTTCTATATTGTATGGCAGTGTTGTATATTGCATAGCAGTGTTCTATATTGTATGACAGTGTTCTATATTGTATGACAGTGTTCTATATTGTATAACAGTGGTCTACAGTATATTGTATGACAGTGTTCTATATTGTATGACAGTATTCTATATTGTATAACAGTATTCTATATTGCATGGCAGTGTTGTATATTGTATGACAGTGTTCTATATTGTATGACAGTATTCTATATTGTATAACAGTATTCTATATTGCATGACAGTGTTCTATATTGTATGACAGTGTTCTATATTGTATAACAGTGGTCTACAGTATATTGTATGGCAGTGTTGTATATTGTATGACAGTGTTGTATATTGTATGACAGTGTTCTGTATTGTATGACAGTGTTCTATATTGTATGACAGTGTTCTATATTGTATGGCAGTGTTGTATATTGCATAGCAGTGTTCTATATTGTATGACAGTGTTCTATATTGTATGACAGTGTTCTATATTGTATAACAGTGGTCTACAGTATATTGTATGGCAGTGTTGTATATCGTATGACAGTGTTCTATATTGTATGACAGTGTTCTGTATTGTATGACAGTGTTCTATATTGTATGACAGTGTTCTATATTGTATGGCAGTGTTCTATATTGTATGACAGTGTTCTATATTGTATGACAGTGTTCTGTATTGTATGACAGTGTTCTATATTGTATGACAGTGTTCTATATTGTATGCATAGCAGTTCTATATTGTATTCTATATTGCATACAGTGTTCTATATTGTATGACAGTATTCTATATTGTATAACAGTGTTCAATATTGTATGACAGTGTTCTATATTGCATGACAGTGTTCTATATTGTATGACAGTATTCTATATTGTATAACAGTATTCTATATTGTATGACAGTGTTGTATATTGTATGACAGTGTTCTATATTGTATGACAGTATTCTATATTGCATGACAGTGTTCTATATTGTATGACAGTATTCTATATTGTATAACAGTATTCTATATTGCATGACAGTGTTCTATATTGTATGACAGTGTTCTATATTGTATGACAGTATTCTATATTGTATAACAGTGTTCTATATTGTATGACAGTGTTGTATATTGTATGACAGTGTTCTATATTGTATGACAGTATTCTATATTGCATGACAGTGTTCTATATTGTATGACAGTATTATATATTGTATAACAGTATTCTATATTGCATGACAGTGTTCTATATTGTATGACAGTGTTCTATATTGTATGGCAGTGTTGTATATTGCATAGCAGTGTTCTGTATTGTATGACAGTGTTCTATATTGTATGACAGTGGGCTACAGTATATTGTATGGCAGTGTTCTATATTGTATGACAGTGTTCTATATTGCATGACAGTGTTCTATATTGTATGACAGTGTTCTATATTGTATGACAGTGTTCTATATTGTATAACAGTATTCTATATTGCATGACAGTGTTCTATATTGTATGACAGTGTTCTATATTGTATGACAGTGTTCTATATTGTATGACAGTGTTCTATATTGTATAACAGTATTCTATATTGCATGACAGTGTTCTATATTGTATGACAGTGTTCTATATTGTATAACAGTATTCTATATTGCATGACAGTGTTCTATATTGTATGACAGTGTTCTATATTGTATGACAGTGTTCTATATTGTATAACAGTATTCTATATTGCATGACAGTGTTATATATTGTATGACAGTGTTCTATATTGTATGACAGTGGTCTACAGTATATTGTATGGCAGTGTTGTATATTGTATGACAGTGTTCTATATTGTATGACAGTGTTCTATATTGTATGACAGTGGGCTACAGTATATTGTATGGCAGTGTTGTATATTGTATGACAGTGTTCTATATTGTATGACAGTGTTCTATATTGTATGACAGTGTTCTATATTGTATGACAGTGTTCTATATTGTATGACAGTGTTCTATATTGTATAACAGTATTCTATATTGCATGACAGTGTTCTATATTGTATGACTGTTCTATATTGTATAACAGTGTTCAATATTGTATGACAGTATTCTATATTGTATGACAGTGGTCTACAGTATATTGTATGGCAGTGTTGTATATTGTATGACAGTGTTGTATATTGTATGACAGTGTTCTATATTGTATGACAGTGGTTTACATTATATTGTATGGCAGTGTTGTACATTGTATGACAGTGTTCTATATTGTATGACAGTGGTCTACAGTATATTGTATGGCAGTGTTGTATATTGTATGACAGTGTTCTATATTGTATGACAGTGTTCTATATTGTATGACAGTGTTCTATATCGTATAACAGTGTTCTATATTGTATGACAGTGTTCTATATTGTATGACAGTGGTCTACAGTATATTGTATGGCAGTGTTGTATATTGTATGACAGTGTTCTATATTGTATGACAGTGTTCTATATTGTATGACAGTATTCTATATCGTATAACAGTGTTCTATATTGTATGACAGTGTTCTATATTGTATGACAGTGTTCTATATTGCATGACTGTGGTCTACAGTATATTGTATAACAGTGTTGTATATTGCATAGCAGTGTTCTCTATTGTATGACAGTGTTCTATATTGTATGACAGTGGTCTACAGTATATTGTATGGCAGTGTTGTATATTGTATGACAGTGTTCTATATTGTATGACAGTGTTCTATATTGCATGACTGTGTTCTATAATGTATGACAGTATTCTATATCGTATAACAGTGTTCTATATTGTATGACAGTGTTCTATATCGTATGACAGTGTTCTATATTGTATGACAGTATTCTATATCGTATAACAGTATTCTATATTGTATGACAGTGGTTTACATTATATTGTATGGCAGTGTTGTATATTGTATGACAGTGTTCTATATTGTATGACAGTGGTTTACAGTATATTGTATGGCAGTGTTGTATATTGTATGACAGTGTTCTATATTATATGACAGTGTTCTATATTGTATGAAAGTATTCTATATCGTATAACAGTGTTCTATATTCTATGACAGTGTTCTATATCGTATGACAGTGTTCTATATTGTATGACAGTATTCTATATCGTATAACAGTGTTCTATATTGTATGACAGTGTTCTATGTCGTATGACAGTGTTCTATATTGTATGACAGTGTTCTATATTGTATGACAGTGTTCTATATTGTATGACAGTGTTCTATATTGTATGACAGTATTCTATATCGTATAACAGTGTTCTATATTGTATGACAGTGTTCTATGTCGTATGACAGTGTTCTATATTGTATGACAGTATTCTATATCGTATAACAGTGTTCTATATTGTATGACAGTGTTCTATGTCGTATGACAGTGTTCTATATTGTATGACAGTGTTCTATATTGTATGACAGTGTTCTATGTCGTATGACAGTGTTCTATATTGTATAACAGTGTTCTATATTGTATAACAGTGTTCTATATTGTATGACAGTATTCTATATCGTATAACAGTGTTCTATATTGTATGACAGTATTCTATATCGTATAACAGTGTTGTATATTGTATAACAGTGTTGTATATTGTATGACAGTGTTCTATGTCGTATGACAGTGTTCTATATTGTATGACAGTGTTCTATATTGTATGACAGTATTCTATATCGTATAACAGTGTTCTATATTGTATGACAGTATTCTATATCGTATAACAGTGTTGTATATTGTATAACAGTGTTGTATATTGTATGACACTGTTCTATATTGTATGACAGTGTTCTATATTGTATGACAGTGTTCTATATCGTATGACAGTGTTCTATATTGACCGACACTCCACTATATTCTCTGCTGTGGGTCGTAAGCGATGACTGAAGTTCGCTGTTGTTGTTTCACTGTCAGCAGTTGGTAGAGTAAACATCTTCTTCACTATCTCGATACGAGAGGAGGAGGATATACCACTATTCTAGTTGGTGTGTGTGTGTGTGTGTGTGTGTGTGTGTGTGTGTAGGGTTACTGTTTGCGCATGTGTGTGTGTCTTTCTGTCTGTATATCCTGTGTGCCTATGTGGAGGACAGTTACGAGTGTATACAGTATATGTGTCTTTATCTGCCTTTAAACCAACTGTGTACTGGTACACGTGAATGGCTGAGCATAAATAAATGAGTGTACTGTTTCGTGTATTACCTGTGTTTGTACGTGTTTACGTATCTGTTTGTGAAAGTGCTTGGATGTGTGGTTGTGTCTATATATATATATATATATATATATATATATATATATATATATATATATATATATATATATATATATATATATATATATATATATATATATATATATATATATATATATATATATATATGACTTCAGCAATGGACTTGTTACGTGGAAAGCGTAGTTTCATAACGAAGAGGTGATATACAGGTGATATACAATAAAAACATAACATTATACGAAAATTTACCTTCGATAAATTTAAAAAAAAGAGCACTCCAATTTAAAACCGACAAAAATGACGAGAGACTTACGTACAAAGCTAAAATCAGGAATAAAAAAGTGTGAAATATAATTATACAAGGGGTATTACCTTAATTTAGACGAGCCTTAGTACGAAAAACACAACAATTCACAGGAAGCCATATCACAAATGGAGAGCTTTTCTTTATACTGATGCAAGGCTTCTATAATGAGGAGGTCAGTCTCACAGTTGCTCCTGCCGAGAACTGAGAAATCGGACGGCGAAAACGGGTGGTCATGTTGGTGGGCGAGGTTACGGATAGCTGAATGTGGTGGTTGTGTGATTAACTGGCCTCTTCGGACGGAACGGCCCAAGTGTTCATGGGTGCGAGTTATCAAATATCTTTTTGTTTTACCTATATATGCTGTCCTACAGCTAGCACACGTAAATTGATAAACAACTGAGGATTGCAGGTGTGTGGGTATGGTGTCTTTAATTTTAAAGAATTTTTTAATTGAACTCTGGGTTTTAAGGATTAGTCTAAGAGAAATTTGTGGATAGAATTCATTGAAAAGCTTCTAAGTTTATTTCTAAGGGTGAAATTGAGAGGGCCTGTGTACGGGATGGCGAAATAGATAGAATATTTAGGGACGGTGTGGATTTGAGGCTGTGGAACTATAATGCATTGGGTGTGAGAGTGGGGTGAGGAGGGAGGGAAGGGGAGGGAGGGAGAGGGGTTTAAGACATTAGAGATAGGAGCCTACTCACCATCATTTACATAATGAAGACGCCAGCCATTTAATGATCTTGTCTCATCTATTATTCATCTCTCTATCACCCTGGAGGACTTGTGACAGTGAGTGAGGGTAGTTAATGAGCAGGTGATTATAAATGCCTCAACATAGCCCTACCTCACAAGTCTCGTGGTCACAGTGTCAACACAGGTAGTACTGTATAAACATCTTAACGCAAGTACATTCACACACAAACACATAACTTATCACGTACATTAACACAAGACAAGGCAACACACACACACACACACACACACACACACACACACACACACACACACACATACACACACACACGCACACACACACACACACACCTCTACATTTCACTTTCCGCTTTTCTAACGTCGAAGAGTCAAGTGTCCCAGCCATAACTCATACACAGTGACGTTTCCCTTACCCCATCTCTGGCTCTGATAACTTCCAGGTTTTGAGGGACACATAGTAGGTCAAGGTCATATATGTTGTGGTCCCCTGTGCTTCCTGGGTCAACGTGTATGGGTTCTGGTGTGATGTAGTGGATTATAAGGTAAATAAGGACAAAATGTATTCTCACTCTTCTCTCTTTCTCTCCCTCTTTCTATCTCTCTCTGTCTTCTTCTTCCTGTCTCTCTCTTTCTCTCTGTCTAAGAAGTGAATAGCATAAGTATGAGAAAGTACGTTAATAAGTATAAAGAGAAGATAAAAATAAGAATGTCTATTGAGAAGTGGAAAAAATAGCAAGAAGTGTGTGTGTGTGTGTGTGTGTGTGTGTGTGTGTGTGTGGAATTAAAAGTAAGTGGAGGGCTGAATTGCTTTAGTCGCCTCAAGGGTATAAGTCTTGCGTTACCCGGCCAAGGTGAGAGAGACGTGAAGTTTTGTGTTAGAGAGTAGGACGTGAAGCTTATTTATTTATTAATCTTATTTGTTAATCTTTTTATTCTTAATTAATGTTTATAATTTATATTTGTAATCGTGTTCTTTAATTGTTATGTTGTAGTAGTATCACATAAGATGAGTACCGTAAATAATTGTTGTGAAGATAAGTAAAGAAAATCTTCACAGTGATGCGAAACTTGTCATTTTTGGTTCTCTTCGCCTCACCTGTGGATGCCGTTACCTTGGAAACAGTGTGGTGAGTCAAAACATGGCTGGTGCCAGGTGTGAGGTGAGGAAGATTCTGAACACTCGCACGCCTCCTGCTGAAAGTCGTCTTGTGCTTAAATCAACTCTGAGTAGATTTAGTACTTACGGAAGGTCACAAACTCTCTCGTAGGAAAAATCGACTCAGTTTAAAAATACCGTAGATAAACTATCATGAAAAATATCTGCAGAAATTATACAGATGAAAATTTTACGCAGTTATGAAATGCGTTTATTATATCGCCAGACACTTGTTTGTTGAGTTAATAAGGGTGTCATATATATATATATATATATATATATATATATATATATATATATATATATATATATATATATATATATATATATATATATATATATATATATATATATATATATATATTTGTGTGTGCATGTACACGTTTTTGTGTACGTTGTGTCACGCACATTTGGGTGTATTGTCCCGGGAACACTGACAAATTGCACCAAGGGAGATGGAGAGGGGAGAGAGGGAGAGGGAAAAGGGAGATTGAAAGTGCAAGGAAATAATGGTCTTAAATGAAGAGAGAAATTGGTGGAGGGTGAGCGTTGATACGTAACGGGGGAGGGTAGAGGCAGGGGGCTGAGGTGAGGGAGAACTGGGGTGAGGGAGAACTGATGAGGGAGAACTGGGGTGAGGGAGAACTGGGGTGAGGGAGAACTGGGGTGAGGGAGAACTGGGGTGAGGGAGAACTGGGGTGAGGAGAACTCGGGGTGAGGAGAATCCTCAGATGAGGGAGAACTGTGAGGGCGAATTGGGGTGAGGGAGAACTGGGGTGAGGGAGAACTGGGGTGAGGGAGAACTGGGGTGAGGGAGAACTGAGATGAGGGAGAACTGGGGTGAGGGAGAACTGGGGTGAGGGAGAACTGGGGTGAGGGAGAACTGGGGTCAAAGAAAACTGAGATAAGGAAGAACTGGGGTCAGGGAGAACTAGGTTTAGGGAGAAGTGGAGTGAGAAAAGCCTTGGGTCAGGGGGAAGTGGAATGAAGGTTAGGTTTAGGTGAGGAACCTTTAGTGGGGTAGAGGTGTTTTTACAATTGACCACTAGAGAGAGAGAGAGAGAGAGAGAGAGAGAGAGAGAGAGAGAGAGAGAGAGAGAGAGAGAGAGAGAGAGAGAGAGAGTGAGGGTGGGGAGAGGAATGTAAGAGTAGAGAGAGAAGAGTTTGAGAGCGAGGAGAGGAGAAAAGAAGAGGGAAATATCACAATAGTCAAAGAAATGTGTGAAAGGAGAAGAAATAAAGTGTAGTGGATAAGGAAAGAATTGACTGTACCTTTTAGTTTATTTTTCTTGATAATATGTCTATAATTGGAATCTGATCGTCTATAATTGGTATCTGATAAGGTTGAGATAAACACAAGAGATTTATTGAATCTTACAGTAGGGTAAATCTCAGTCAACTTTTGTTCTGGTGTGCTTTAGGTCACAGGTAGATGGGAATGGGGGTTCAGAGGAGGGAATTCTATTTTTGAGTTGGTGAGTGGACAAAACGAGTGACGCTTCTCTTTAGCTCCGATCGATATATTGGAGGCGGGACAGTGGGAGAGGACTATCCACTGTAGTAACTGTGTAGTCCCCCGGTTTTAGTGTGACTGGGAGGAGTATTAATAATTATTTCGAGTACAAACGACGATATGATTCGTTGGGTTAGGTTAGGTTAAGATGGGCTCAATAGGAATGGTACTTATTGTTATAATGGGTTCCAGTAGGCCTATAACCCGACCCGATATACAGCAAGTGTTCCGTAGACTGTAACTTAACGGAACTTACTGCATTAACACCCTCGCCTACCTAAATTAAACCCACACCCTTACCTGTACAAGTGTTTCTGAATATATTACCTGAATCTGAATGTTAGTTCACCTCTCACCTACAGTATCAAACCCTCCCATTACGTCAGGTACAGCGGGAACTTGAGGGAGAAAATGCAATAATTAAAAAAAAAGATCAATAGTGGGAAACGATATATGTTTGTTGTGTTGTCAATAGTACGAGAAACAATTGTTGCTGCTGTTGTTGTTGTTGTTGTTATTGTTGTTATTTTTGTTGTTGTTGTTGTTGTTGTTGTTGTAGTTGTTTTTATTCTTCTGACTGTTTATTGTGACCCTCCTCTGGGATACTAATGGATGAAGGTCTTGTCGTAATTCACTATTCGATAAATCACACGAGAAAACTGCCGTTGTTATTTTCGGCGACATTAAATGATACACAATTCTACTTAGCCAATGACCTAAACTAATCTAGTAACCTAACTTAATCTAACCTAACCCAACCTAACTTAACCTAACCTATTAAATGGCTTCCATTCTTTCTCTACCGTAGTGTGAATAAATTATGATTTTTTTTTTTCACAGATCTACTTTGTTAAGCGAGGCGTGTAGTGTTGAAGACGTTATCATGCCGCAGAAAAAAACTCCGGCTACTTATTTTACTTGTAGATAAGGAACAAACACGCTTCTATTTCTATACAGTATACATAAAGTAATGGCGACCAGTTAGGTGTGAGATGTGACTTGGATCTGGCAACACTGATAAGGGAAGAAAATGGTTGGACGAAGACATTTAAGATGGTTTAGCTTTACACTAAAACTTGATATAAAGATTAATGTTATTGTTTTCTCTTATCTTTATCCACGATTGTTATTATAGCTACTTGAGATAGTGAAGATGGTTTAGCTTGCTTGTTATAGCTGAAGAATATTAATAGTTATCTTCAACATAACAAAAATAAGTTATTGTCTAGTGGAGAAACGAAGATGTGGTAAATGGCGCTTAAGATATCATTAAACAAATCAATGTCACGGATACAGGTCGTCATAACAGTTGTAGCACCTAATACAGAAATACAGTGAAAGAAACAACCAATTACCTTTTGATAAACTTGTGACTATTAGTTTAACATTAACAAGCACAAAATAACGTGCATGTATGAGTAAAAACCCCAAACAAAGGTGTATGAATGAAGGTAAGAGAGAGAGAGAGAGAGAGAGAGAGAGAGAGAGAGACCTTTCCGACCTGCTTGTTAGTGCACGAGAGTTAATAAATGAATGACTGAACCACAAACCGGAAGAACAAGTTCGCTACACTGCCAGGTTCTGAAAGAGTTATGACTACACCGGGAAAATCGTCGTCTTCTCCCTGGCCCTGTCATCACGGCCCCTTGAGAGACAAGACCAGGGGTAAGATGTCAACTCTGATATAGGGTGCATAACATATACAGGAGTTACCCCTTATGCTTTTCTTTTTTCTCGTTTTCTTTGTCCAAAAAAAAGAGGGGACATGGTTGACTCATTTTCTTTTTGTTTTGTAATCTTTTTTATTTGTTTCTCTTTCGTAAATAAATACTAGAAGCATACCTGCCTGAGGGTACGCTCGTATGTATGTATGTATGTATGTATGTATGTATGTATGTATGTATGTGGATAAGACAAACACACACACGTAAATAAAACGCACAGAAATATCCACACTCCCCAAAACATGCACTTGCACACAGGAAAGCCCACACACCTCCCTTCACAAATACAAAGACACACACACACACACACGCACACACACACACGCACACACACACACACACACACACACATCATTTTCCTTCCTCCTCCTCTCTCGCCCCTTTCTCTTCCTCTTCCTCCCAACTCGTTATAGCTTTACATATTTTCCTCGTGAGTTAAATTGTCATATAGTCTTTCCTCCTTGGTGGTCACAGATACCAACAACGGTATTATATGTTCACCTCCCGGGGGAACATGGCCAATTTATCGTGTGTCAGGAACAGGCTCTGACCCAGTCTTCCGATGGTTAATGTTTACCCTTATAAATGGTGTTGTGTCAAGTACTAAGTGTTCAAGTGTCAGGTGTTCAAGTGCTAAGTGTCAAGTGTTCAAGTGTCTGAGGTTCAATTGCGACGTGTTTAGGTGTCAAGTGCCAAGTGTTCAAGTATCTACGGTCCAAGTGCTAAGTGTTTTAAGGGGTTCAAGTACCAAGTGTTTAGGTGTCAAGTGCCAAGTGTTAAAGTGTCTGGGGTTCAGGTGCCACGTGTTTAGGGTTCAAGTACCAGGTGCTTAGGTGCCAAGTGTTCAAATGTCAAGCGCCAAGTGTTCAAGTGTCTTGGGTTTAAGTGCCAAGTGTTTAAGGTTCAAGTACCAGGTTCTTAGGTGTCAAGTGTTCAAGTGTCAACTGTCTAGGGTTCAAGTGTCAAATACAAGAGTTCATGTGCTTAGGATCAAGAGTTCAAGTGTAAAGGGTCTAGACTAGGGTTCAAGTATAAAGAATCTAGGGTTTAAGAGTCAAGTGTCAATGGTTCAATTACCAAGTGTTTAGGGTTCGAGTATCAAGTGCCACACACACACACTCTCTCTCTCTCTCGTGTAATTACAAGGAAAGACGTCAGCTGTAATGGAATACGTCTGCAAGAAGAAACAAAAATAGTTGTATACATAGACGGGTTAATGAGGCCATAATGTCTCAGCTGTGTACCTTAAAGACCAGTTAGTATTTCTCAGTATAAGAGTGAGAGACACTCATCACAGGCATAGTAGACCCATTGTACTGTGTGTGTGTGTGTGTGTGGTGAGCCGCAGATCAAAGGAGTGTGGTGAACTGGCAGACACACACACACACACACACACACACACACACACACACACACACACACACACACACACACACACACACACACACTGTAGCCTCCGTGTGTGTGTGTGGGTACAGCTAGCGGCTACGTGGTCTCTGGCAGTAGTAAGATTGAAGAAGTTGCAACATTGGGTTATCGGACATTGATCCCGGGATGACATGAGGACATCTGCTCTCTGCTCCGTCCCCCGGGTACTAAATAATTCACCTGAAGGAAGAAAGTCGTTCAAGGAGGGAAGTAAGTAATTCAAGGTGGGGAAAAAAGTAGTTCAAGGAGGGAAATAAGTAATTCAAGGTGGGAAGAAAGTAGTTCAAGGAGAAAAGTAAGTAATTCAATGTGAGAAGAAAGTAGTTCAAGGAGGGAAGAAATTAGTTCAAGGAGGGAAGTAAGTAATTCAATGTGGGAAGAAAGTAGTTCAAGAAGGGAAGAAAGTAGTTTAGGAAAGCAAGTAATTCAAGGTGGGAAGAAAGTAGTTCAAGGAGAGGAGTAAGCAGTTTAAAGAGAGTAGAAAGTATATTTTTTTAATGGCCTCCCCAATAGCCATTACTTCGCCACCATTGTATTACCTTAATAATAAATATCCTAATACATAAGTAGCGGCAAGTAAATAATTCAAGGTGGGAAGAAAGTAGTTCAAGGAGGATGGTAAATAATTCAAGATGGGAAGTAAGTAGTTCAAGGAGGATGGTAAATAATTCAAGATGGGAAGTAAGTAGTTCAAGGAGGATGGTAAATAATTCAAAGGGAAATTAATTATATAATTATTCAAGGAGGAAAGAAAATAATTCGAAAAAGGAATAAAACGTTATACTGTGCGTTCATCTCTTCCCTCAGTAACTCGCTTCTGGTTTACGTGTGACAGTTTGTTGGTGTTTCACATCAAGGCTCAAGCATGATAACTTTAGTGAGAGGAAGAACAAATTTTGCAACTTATATCAAGTTGTCTCTTCAATGTGTCCCTTGCCACGACGTGTGTGTGTGTGTGTGTGTGTGTGATATTTGATACCACAGTTCAAGCATAATAGTTAAAGGACATGCACAAGTACTAAGAAGCATGTGCAAGCACCGAGGGCTCATGTACAAGGACTGGGGTCATGTACAAGCGCCAAGGATCATGTACAAGCACTGAGGGTCATGTACAAGCACTGAGGGTCATGTACAAGCACTGAGGGTCATGTACAAGCACCAAGGATCATGTACAACACCAGTGGCCTATGCTAATTGAGGGTCATGCATGCTTCAGGAATATGTACAAGCACTGAAGGCTCATGCATAAAGCTTGTAGGGGAACATGTACAAGCACTGAGGGTCATCTACAAGCTTCAGGAGTCATGTACAAACACTGAGGGTCATGTACAAGCTTCAGGGAATATGTACAAGCACTGAAGGTCATGTACAAGCGCCAGGGAACATGTACAAGCGCCGGGGATTATGTACAAGCGCTGGGGATCATGTACAAGCACTGAGGGTCATGTACAAGCACTGAAGGTCATGTACAAGCGCCAGGGAACATGTACAAGCGCTGGGGATCATGTACAAGCGCTGGAGATCATGTACAAGCACTGGGGATCATGTACAAGCACTGAGGGTCATGTACAAGCACTTGGGGTAATAAGGAGATATACAAGCACTAGCCACTTTTTATAAGCACCAGTCACATATTAAGGACGATACATTTATTCATTAACTAAATATTTTAATGAATTAAGTTTGAAGAAAAGTAATGCACGAATATCAAAGGCTCCGCCAGGAATTGAACCTGAGTCTGCCGCTTTAGAGACGGCCGTGCTAACCACTGCACCACAGAGCCAGGTACAAGTGACGTGTCTACTCCATATGTTGTGTGACAGTCTTAGTCTATCCTTTTGATTACCAGGTGTTGACGGTCAACTCCGGCGTTAAGAATCATTGTTTTCTCTCTTGCAGATACTACAGAGATCACAGTTGTGGAGGTAATTATAGGGATATCAAATTCCGGTTTCCACCTGACACACACCTTTGATAACACACACAGCTGGGTGGCGGGTGTGTGAGTGAGTGACAGCAGGTTGTTTGGGGTTGACCTGTTAATTCCAGAGAGCAGACAAATGTCATCATAACCCGAAGTAAACGGATTCAGAGGTTACTTGTGAAGGTGTAACAGTAATAAGGTTAGATAATAAAGAAATAGAACAACTGTGACCATTAAGTAAGTAATATAAAATTTTGATAATTATCATTGAAACAAAAAATCATCACAGCTGGTTGCCAGCAGCCCAGGCACGAGGTGGTCACAGGAACGGGGAAATTAACACAATTCTCCTATGTTTTCAGTTTCTCGCTTTGCTAGAAATTTATGAGAGGTGACTAATCTTAGCAACTTATGTCCGTATTTGTCTTGTGAGGAAACTAGATGGAAAGCGACCCCGAGGTATTCTGCCAGGATGTTTCAACCAAGGTTTATGTTTACTGATACACATACATTCAGACAGATACGCATACATGTACTCAGAATTACACTCACACATACATAGATGCACTCACAAAAGGAGCACACACACACACACATACACACACACACACACACACACACACACACACACACACATACACACACACACACATACACACACACACACACACACACACACACACACACACACATACATAAAGAAAAACTATTTAAACTAGATTTAAGTGCAATATGTCCATCCTTCTCTAAAATAGGAGTGGAAGAGCTATGGCGTCGACCGGGGAGCATCAACACACCGAATCTCTACCATACGACATCACCACAGTCACTCCTAATAAGTCACTCAGTGATTCAGTCTCTTGTATTGCCGGCCACACTTTTGTTATCACTGTCAGCTGACGTGTAAATATTGGTTGGTATTTGTTTTGCTAAGGGATTTTACCTCAAGAATTTATTGCAGATATAAGTGTTGCTGGTTTTTTATAGGGGGCTCAGGTGTGTGTTTATGGTATTATTTGTCTTTTATGGTGTTGTGAGTGTGTGTTTGTAGAGTTGATGTATTTGTAGGGGGTTGGTAGTTTAAGTCTGTGGCGTTGTTGGTGCCCGTTTAGGCTGTTACCTGTTTTCTTTCCATAATATTAATTCAGACGTCTTCCATGTTTTACTCGTGCAGGTATGGGGATCAGGTGTGTGATACTAAAGGTATATTACAATTGTGGTGTTGTTAATGCCATTGGCTTCAGAATAACTCCTTTTGGGTGGTATTTTACCTTTTTTTCATTACTACAAGGGTATAATAGATAAGGGTAGTAATAGTACATACCTGTGTGTCATTAAACTTCTCATTATTAGAGGTATGTAATTACGTCACATGAATTACTGCTACAGTTGTTTCATTACTACAGGTGTATAATTATTAAGAGTTTTTAATGCGATATATTTGTGTCATTGACCTTCTCAGTATTACAGGTGTGTAATTATGACAGTTTTTTCAGGTACAGGTAGAAAGGGTATCATTCCTCATACTATTGACTTTGTTTTCCTAAGCATGTCTCTTAATTGTGTGTATGTCACCAAGAAGTCGTCATTCTTTAGGTATACAGTAGATAAACGAACTCATGAGCTTGTTCCCCTGCAGAAATCCTTAGGTGGAAAGACCCCCTCGCTTGATTTTCTGCATGTGTCATTGAACCAGGAGCGTTTAATCTTGTAGAGACGTAGTTACTGAAACTTCAGCCAGAGACATACGTGGAGAGTGAGTTAATGTCCCTCTGGGTGCAGTGAATGATGGGAACACGTACCCAAGGACGGTAGTTAATGCCCTCGGTGTCCCTCAAACATAGCGAAGACAACTAAAAACGAGTGTTAATGAGTCGATTAGGGTCCGTCTCTTTTCACAGACGTCCACAATAGCCTTAGGACACCGGACACATTGAAGGGCAAGGAACAGACTTGGAGAATGTATGTCTCACTTTGTCTGGAGGAATACCTAACAAATTCCGCAAAAGAGCCCCAAATATACCCCAAGAGAGCCCCAAGGATGCCCCACAAGGCAGACACAAGGAATAAACACTGGTCGGGAGGATCCAGTAGAGTGCTGTAATTGTTGTCATTATCACAACATACGAGCGGGCCGTCTCGTGGTAAATTATCCTTTATTAAACATTACAACAAGATCGAGAGTTGTAATCACACTCGTAGGGAAGAACAACACTTGACTTACTCCTCAAGAAATACAATAATACCAAATTTGAGATGACAATAATTACGGCTTAGCGTCATGCCATGTTGGTAAAGTCATCTAATAACACCTTGTGAAGAGATCCTAATACCTATACCATGAAATAAACTGTACCAGTACGGGCATTCAATACGCCTGACGATAACGCACTAGGAAAGCAGTATAAGGTGAACGTTCACTCGTCTTCTGCCAGGGCTGGTAATCTCCTCCCAAGCTGCATCATATGGCTCTATGAATACCAACACTGACTCACTTACTGACTCATCATTCACTCTCTGGGACTTTGTGTTGCCTGCACCGAGCCGAGTACACCGCACTACCGCAGCTTATGATCAGCTCTACTTCACTCTCGTAGTACTGTAGCTTACTTTAGGAGTAACACCATTAGTAACACCACCAACAGTAACACCACCACCATTATTAACACCACCAAAAGTAACACTAAAAGCAACACCACCACTAGTAACACCACCAGTAACAGTAACACCACCAGTTACAGTAACACCAGCACCAGTAACACCACGTGTGTAGCTAAAGCGACTAAAGTTTACGTGTACCTAAAATGGCTGAACTTTACCTCGGTGTCTAAGTTGCCACAAGTTTATATAATACAAACAACCTTTCTGAACTTTATGTTGGACTAAGTTTACCCGAAATCGTATTCAGGAACCCACCTCGGGCCGACATACACTGACTCTCCCCTCGGACCGACAGATGTTGACTCTCCCCTTGGCCCGACAGACACTGACTTTATATATCTATCTATCTATCTATCTATCTATCTCTCAATTTGTATATGGTCATTGTTTTCATATGACAAAGACTATTGATCTATCCTTTACAACTTCCGTGTAGTAACTAAGGAACGTTGTTAGACGGTGGGAAGTTTCTCTTCCTGTAACAGTAATAAACAGTGTCACCTGAGGAATAGGAACACATGTACTAACTTATCGTATCAAGAGTTGCGTGAGACCATAAGAAAAATTCCCCGATATTTACTAATTCTAAAGAAAATCATCAAAAAAAATTACTTTACCCCAAATCTTCCAGTCATTTCTATTCGCTTGGTGTCTTCTCTCTTTTCCTCTGCTACAGTCAGTGTTTTGGTGAGATCTAAAGTCCTGTAACTTCCCTACTCACGAGAGCATCTGTAAGGAAGAGCCTAAAAACATACTCAGTTGTAGATTCTTGTTGATTCTTTGTTGAGTGAGATTTTAGTTTGTGATCTGGTTTAGCCTTGTATGGTTCTCTTGGTCAATGTTTCTGTGGTTTTGTTGACTTTTTTACTGCTTCCATTCCCTTGTTTTTATTTTCTGCTTTACTTATTTGACAATACCTATTACAGAACACTAGATAAACTATTACAATACAATTCCTTTTTTTTTCTTTTTTTTTTTTTGCTTATCATGTATTAAATGTTGGTTTAATCCATTAAGTTAAAGAAACATCCCTACCAAACCTTAAATATTGTTTACATTTTATTTCTTATCTTTTCTCGTTGTATAACATCCAAAAATTATTAGTTGTAAGAGTTAGCCTTTTGTTTATGTTTGGGTGTATGTCCGCAGCGTTACATGTCACGTATTAAACATGTTAACAACCACCTCGACTCATAACCTTTACCAGCCTTCACCCGGGGCCACTAGAGGTCATAAAACGGTCTTTGTTACAGACCTTTCTTAACACTGCTAGTTTACTCCTCAGATGTTATGTCAGAGCGTAAAAGATAGTTCACCTTCTTTCAGCTCCATTAAAAAAGCAATTTCGAATCTAATTAGTCATGTTTATTCTCCCTCACCAAACTATTGCATAATGATAAAGCGAGTGTTTTGTTTATTGTCTAGAACATTGTTGGGTCTTTTCTTTCTGTTGATTTTTTCAATGTCTTTTATTTGCTAATGAAAAGATCGATAACACACAGGTAGTCAGGTATGTATCATGACAAAACTCTTGTTCATTAAACTTCTGTAGTAATGACAAAACTAGAAATAACACCACAAAGGATATAATATATTCTCAAACTAACGGCCTTAACATAAGAACACACCTGTGGTATCATATATAACCTTCATTAGCATCACACACCTCAATCTTCACATCTGCAGAGTAACACATGAAAGACTTCTGAACCAATATAACGAAAGCAAACACACACCAACACACACACACACCAACACACACACACACACACACACACACACACACACACACACACACACGATGCTATAAAATAAACCAGCAACACTTATATCTGCCCTAAATTCTTGAGGTAAAGTCCCTTAGCAAAACAAATATCAACCAATATTTACACGTCAGCTGACAGTGATAACAAAAGTGTGGCCGGCAATACAAGAGACTGAATCACTGAGTGACTTATTAGGAGTGACTGTGGTGATGTCGTATGGTAGAGCTTCAGTGTGTTGATGCTCCCCGGTCGACGCTATAGCTCTTCCACTCCTATTTTAGAGAAGGATGGACATATTGCACTTAAATCTAGTTTAAATAGTTTTTCTTTATGTATGTGTGTGTGTGTGTGTGCTCCTTTTGTGAGTGCATCTATGTATGTGTGAGTGTAATTCTGAGTACATGTATGCGTATCTGTCTGAATGTATGTGTATCAGTAAACATAAACCTTGGTTGAAACATCCTGGCAGACTACCTCGGGGTCGCTTTCCATCTAGTTTCCTCACAAGACAAATACGGACATAAGTTGCTAAGATTAGTCACCTCTCATAAATTTCTAGCAACGCGAGAAACTGAAAACATAGGAGAATTGTGTTAATTTCCCCGTTCCTGTGACCACCTCGTGCCTGGGCTGCTGGCAACCAGCTGTGATGATTTTTTGTTTCAATGATAATTATCAAAATTTTATATTACTTACTTAATGGTCACAGTTGTTCTATTTCTTTATTATCTAACCTTATTACTGTTACACCTTCACAAGTAGCCTCTGAATCCGTTTACTTCGGGTTATGATGACATTTGTCTTGTCTCTGGAATTAACAGGTCAACCCCAAACAACCTGCTGTCACTCACTCACACACCCGCCACCCAGCTGTGTGTGTTATCAAAGGTGTGTGTCAGGTGGAAACCGGAATTTGATATCCCTATAATTACCTCCACAACTGTGTTCTCTGTAGTATCTGTAAGAGAGAAAACAATGATTCTTAACGCCGGAGTTGACCGTCAACACCTGGTAATCAAAAGGATAGACTAAGACTGTCACACAACATATGGAGTAGACACGTCACTTGTACCTGGCTCTGTGGTGCAGTGGTTAGCACGGCCGTCTCTAAAGCGGCAGACTCAGGTTCAATTCCTGGCGGAGCCTTTGATATTCGTGCATTTTTCTGCAACTTTCTTTTCAATTTGTTAATTTTTATTTTTGTATTTTTTTTTTTTTCTTATTTTACCCCTTAGCTCTCAAACCGTCTGAGCACCTGGATAAAACACATATTTTCCCAACAAGTTTGACGATGGTAATTAAATACGAAGTTGGTAAGACTTCATTAACTCCGAGTTGGATCCCGTGCACTGTAAACTCGCTAACTTGTGTATTCAGGTGCACGATGTACCGTTGTTTTAGATAACGTTAAAGTTTATATATTATGAAACATTTTTAACTCTTATTTACATGAATTTCATAAATTGAGAAATGTAAAGGATTATAACGTGTAATAATTCATTCTCAAATGTTGCATTAGGTAACTTTTATACAGATTTTATGAATATGCCAATATGAATTAATTTGGATAAATAGTAATGTTTTTTCTAAAACATTCTTCTTTCCTTGTGGTTATCAGCATATACCTAGATCACGCGCACCTACACTGATTTACTTGCACATATATATATATATATATATATATATATATATATATATATATATATATATATATATATATATATATATATATATATATATATATATATATATATATATATATATACTGATCATACAATTCATATATCTACTTAGGATACAAAGAGACATCATTAACCGGGACAGAAAGCCTTACGTAGAACTGTATACGTCGGATGAATAATTGATATAAGGGAGTCCCTTTAGTATTCTGTGAACAGTGCTCAGTAACCCGCCAGCTGAACCTCATAATACAACAATAAAAGGAAGAGTTTATGGTAAGGTAAGGATGATCTTAGTGGCCACAGGTGTAACTAACAAAAGATAAATAAATATTGAGTTTACGACTCTGTGAAGATTTAATACAACGAGGGAGTAAGGTGGAGATATTCAAGGAGGTTTATGAAGATTCTAACCTAACCTGACCTAACCTAACCAAACCTAACCTAACCTAATTTAACTTAACCTAACCTAACCTTCAAGGACGAGTTTAAGAAGGACTTAAGTATTGCGGTTAGAAATGATTGCAGAGAAATGTTTTAAGGAATAGAGTGAAGGAGTTAAAGTAATATTTTTATCAAGGAAAAAATGTTAAGGAAGAGTTTTAACAAAAGCTTGAGGGAGAATCAGATGTAGAATTGCGATTAGAGAAGGAGTCACAGATGGCAAGAGTGTGGCTACAGTCGAGCAGAGACAGTGCTCACTTTCAGTCCCATGGGTCACTGGTTCGATCCCAGGGAAATCTCAATCCACCCAACTATAATGGATTACTTATCTTTACGGCCGGTCGAGTGTAGTGTCGGCCACGCTGCCTCCTTCTGTCTGTGTGTGTGTGTACCGGAAGCCTTAGTATACAGTATGCTGTAATTGCTGTATTCTCATAGTCCCCCAAACCGGTCGTCATTATGCCTACAGGACTCACCGAACGAAAATGTAGAAGCAAGTTAGGGATTGTTGATAACTCACCCTAATGATCATTTAAGTTTTATCTCCAAGCTGAGCAATAAAAATAAAACTCAATTTAGATTCTGAAAGACTACGAAAATAACAAAGTACTTTTATTAGTATTGTTTTATCAGTCGCGGGTCTTCTGGTTTTAATTCTAACTTTGTCTAGGCTAGATACTGAACTTCCCAAACTTAGACGAGACTGATTTAAATGGTCTGAGTTTTCTATGGTTAGATTAAGAATGTTTAAAAAAATAAAAGTTTTCTGGAAGACTCTGGATTACATTGTCTTGTGAGTGTTGGGTAGGATAGAACGGGAGTGTGTGTGTGTGTGTGTGTATTGGTATAAAATGTGTGCGATATTAGTAACGGGAATGATTACAGTGATAGTGTATGTAACAGTAAAATAATAATAGTGGTAATAAAGATATATAATGTACTGCTACAACTACTACTAATAATAATAATACTAATAATAATACTCATCATCATCATCATAATCATCATCACCATCATCATCATCACTAATACATTACAGTGTTCATAAAGTATACATACACTAGGATACAAAAAGGTATGAGCCGGACACATCAGGTAGAGGTCATTATAATGTGTTCATCATTAATATACCTGCTCTCTCTCTCTCTCTCTCTCTCTCTCTCTC
>NW_024738940.1:0-11230 GCF_018991925.1 Homarus americanus | reverse complement strand
GATAGATACAGTAGATAGATAGACAGATGTATGATTTTGTATACCGCAAGAGTAACTAAATATTCCTGTACCTGTATTTTCTTTCAGTTACAAAATACACAGGATTATAAATATGAGTATGCACAGTGCACATCAGGTGTTACAGTCAGTGGTAATATTTTGTAATACTCTTAAGTGATGAGGTAACAGAGGAAATAGACGGATACTAACGGAGAGTTTTTGTAGAATTAGACAGACATTCAGACAGTAAAACTTCTTCCGACAATACAAATTTTGACGGTGGAATTTATACACGAGAGTGTATGGATAATTATGATGAGCTGAATTATGACATCTACGTCTGATAATCAGTTGTTTAGAATGGATTATTATTATTTTGTTGAGTTATTTAACAGTTCGAGAAAAGGTTTATTATGGTACTATGTCCTATTATCACACAAGGTCATAATTGAAGTAAAATAACCAATTATACTGTATTATTTTAGACAATACATAAGAACATAAGAACATAAGAATGGAGGAAACTGCAGCGGGCCTATTGGCCCATACTGGGCAGTCCCGTTTACACCCAACCCCTATTGCTCATATGAGCATCCAACCTATGTTTGAAGCAATTCAGCGTATTCGAGTTAATAATGATATTTGGTAACTTGTTTTCATTCATCCACTACTCTGTTTCCAAACCAGTGTTTACCTATTTCACGCCTAAATTTAAATTTGTCTAATTTAAAACCATTGTTACGAGTTCGCTCCTGGTTGGATAGTTTGAGTACCTTTGTAATGTCACCTTTGTTTAGCCCTGCCTTCCACTTATACACCTCTATCAGGTCGCCCCTCGCTCTACGTCTCTCAAGGGAGTAACAAGAAGTTTAACCTGTTCTTTATACCAGTTCTTAATGCTGGATTAGTCTCTGAATTTTCCGGCGATTCTTATATCCATTCTGTAAGGACTAGAATTGAACTGCGAATCCAGTGTGGTCTCACAAGAGCAAGATAGTTTAGAGCTACTTAGTCTTGGTAAATTAACACCTTTGTATGAACCCGTTATTTTATTAGCCTGCCGACAGCAAAAACACATTGTTTACTTGGCTTGTTCTCATCATTACCCTCAAATTCCCTCGCAGTCGATTTCTGGCGGTATCACAGCCCATCTGCATTCGGTTTCTGCTTACATCTCCCATACTGAGCACTTTTACATTTCAGGATTTTTGTTTCATCTGCCATTTTTCAGACCATTCGAAAAATTTGTTTAGATCTTCCTGTAGTTTTGCCGAGTCCTCGTCAGATTTGATAACACGTCCTATTTTAGTGTCATCAGCAAATTTACTTATGTTGCTGTCAATGCCGATATCTATGTCGTTTATGTATATAATAAATAATAGTGGTCCAAGTACTGAGCCTTGGGGAACTCCACTTGTGACGTTGCTCCAATGGGACTTAGTGTCGTTAATGCTCACTCGCTGTTTCCTGTCCTGTAACCACGCCCTAATCCATTTAAGGGTGTCACCTTTGATGCCATGAGCTTCTACCTTTCTAATTAGTCTTTCGTGGGGGACTCTGTCGAAGGCATTGCTAAAGTCGAGATAAACCACATCATAATTGTGCCCCTCGTCCACCGATTCGAAAACTGATGAAAAGAATGTTAATAGATTAGTTAGGCAAAAACGTCCGCTTGTGAAGCCATGCTGGGAATCATTGATCAATCGGTGCTTCTCCAGGTGATTTCGAATAGAGTTTGAAATGATTGCTCAGAATTATTATTGATAAAAAAAAAAATAGACTGATTGGCGTGGTAGTTAGAGATAGTGATCTGCCCTTTCTTGAAAATCGGTATACATTCATGATCTTCCAGGATTCTGCACATGTTAATTTGTTTTAATGACATGTTAAACAACTTTGCTAAGGGCATACTAAGCTCTTCCTTACATTCCTTTAATACTCTGGCAAATATCTCATCGGGACCAGGTGACTTATTAGGCTTTAGTTTGTCTATTTGCTTACTAACATCGTTACTAGTCACTACTATCTCACTTAATTTGTTTTCTTCACTATCTCTGAATAGAGTCGGTGCCTCGGGTATTCCCTGGACATGCTGGATAATATACCATCTACTTAAGGAGGTGATGTAGGTAAGGTAGATTGATATTTTAACATTAATTTACTCAGTTTTTTCTTAGTATCGGATTTTTTTTTTAGTTTTTATTCTGACAATTTATAATGCAAGCAGCGTTCACATGTTGTCAACCGCCCCCAAGTGTACAAGAAGTTTGGACTGTAACTGTACCGTCAATAAGTGGCTGTAACTGCACCGTCAATAAGTGGCTGTAACTGTACCGTCAATAAATGACTGTAACTGTACCGTCAATAAGTGGCTCTGTATTCTGAACACGGGGATCTCTACAGTATAACCTACGAGTATAACTGTGGTGAAAGAACTGCTTCTCCTCATTATGTTGTGGAAGATTCGTATACAAACTTTTTGCCCTGACTTCGTAGTAAAAAAAATCTTAGGCAAAATATATTGAATTTATTTTTAATGTTTATTTATTTATTGTTGTCGTTGGTGGTTTTTTTTTTTTTAACGGGATGTGTGTTATATTCACGAAAATGGAGTCAAGACAAATGTTGGACACGTTGATGTGAAGTAACACAGTAAATGATGTTGTTTGTGTTGCTGTGTTATTTATTTATTGTGTTTCTTATTCTTTTCTGTTTTTTTGTTTTATTTAGTTTTATTGTAGTAATTGTTATTCTTTTTTTTATTCTTACTTATTTTCATTTTACTGTTTATTCGTTTTCTTATTTTCATTTTATTGTTCACTAATTTTCCATTCATTCTTATTTATTTATCGCGTTGGTGTATTTCATTTATTTGCTATTCTCTTAGGTATTTCACATTTGCATTAATTAATCTTCAAATCATTGGTTGCTATTTTTATCACACTAGTTTAATGTTCACCTCAGCAGTCAACTGGCTTATGTCTAAACAATGTCTACCACTGTTTTAGCCAGACTTAGTTATGAGACTTGTAATTCAGTATCCATTACGTACCGTTTATCAGTGTAATTTGTGGTAATGGACTGCCCAATGTAATTATATATATTGTCTAACTGAAAAAAATGCGGTGTAACCAAGATTAAGTTTATAGAGTTTGTATTTAAGGATTATTCTCCTATACTTCTCTTAGATTCTGAATATATTTTTGTTTTATTATTTCAGTGTATTGTAATGTGTAGTTAGTTACACTATAGATATATAATAATTGCTTTAAGTTTGGTTCGGAGTGTGGAAGGTGTTGTGGTGTGTGATGTACAGGTATGTACAGGTGGTGGTTACACCTGACTTCGAGGCAGGTGTGTATAGGTGCCAGATACACCTATGGTTACAACACAGGTGTATCCGGCAGCAGTAGTAACAAAGGGGCTATATGGGCTCCGGCGGCCATGTCGTGACACCGGCCGGCAGAATCCCCCGGTGAAAAAGGGAAACAAGATGGCCGTCCCCATTCAATATGTAAACAACTCGACCTGAAATGTTGTTTATTGGACATTTTTCTCATTAGGGAGTCGAACCCTTGTTTTGAGTTGGTGTTCAACTACCGTGGCTGACGGCCATCACCTGTGATTCAACTGGTAGAATTACGTGTAATAATAATAATAATAATAATAATAATAATAATTAACGGTTTATTGAAAGAGCTTGGCAGCCAGAGGGCTGAAAATATACAGTTACATATTTGGGGAATGGGTTTCGAATTACAAATAATATAAGTAATATGCTTATGGCAATAAGATATATAACTAGATAAAAAGTCAACCAAGGTGCATTACAACAGATAGACAGTGCTAGTAGGGTCATCAGAGTGAATACACTGGTTTATTACAAGTTATTGATAATTTTACAATGGTTGGGACTGGGCTGTTCTTATAGCGATCAGTTCGTGCACTTATGGGCTGGATGCGGTTGTGGTGTCAAACAGCAATTCTCGGGCTAGGGATCTCAGGTGGTAATAGGAGCCGGTGTCGAGGATGGTGTAGAAGCTTCTTAGCAAATTTGCAGATGTGGTCGTGGTGATGGTCAGTGAGAGTCGAAAGGGTCAGTGTGTTGAGCGCTTTTTGATATGTGGAGTAGGAAGGGGAGAGAATAATCTTGCATGCCCTCTTTTGCACTTTTACTAGGTGGGCATCTTATCAAATGAACCCCTGTCCTAATGGGCCCTAGTCCTAATGGGCCCCAGTCCTATTGGGTCCCAGTTTTAATGGGCCCCAATTCTAATTGGTCACATTTCCAATGGTTCTCAGTCCTAATGAGCCTCAGTCCAAAGATACCACAGGTCTAATGGTTCCAGTCTTAATAGACCTCAGTCTTAATGAGTCCCAATCCTGACGGCTCTCAATACTAATGGGCCTCAGTCCTAATAGTTTAAGGTTGGGACCCATTAAGACTGGCTTCTATTTACCTTACAAGCACTGTGTTCTACCGTGTCATCCTGTGTGTGTGTGATTTCCCGTGTCAGGTGGTATAATACGCAGGTGAGTGGCTGCCAGGTGGGGTGGGTGAGGGTGGGCACCTTGATGCAGGGGAAGGTGAGTTCCTGATGCTGATTCACACCAGTGTCATGATGAGGTAATCACCCCAAGAATAAAATATGGGTGAGGTAAGTAAGAGGAGGGTAAGAAGCTATAAGTGCTGAGTTGGGCAAGAGGGAGGCAGGTAAAAGCGTAGAAAGTGGAAGCAGATGGCGCGCGCGATTCACTGAACACAACCCATTATACAGCATAATTAGTGTTGCTTCCATCAGCCTCACACAGTCAAACACACTCTTTACATTTTCTCTTCACATATATTTTATTTTATTCGTTTCAAGTGGGACTCGAATTTCAGCCTTGGAGTCGAAGAGGAATTTTTTTAGGAGAAGTTGAAAAGAAATCGTGTTTAGTTGAAGACGAATGTGTTCTTATATAAAAGTGAAGGAATTAACCAGACGTGTTTGATTGTTTGGGCGTCTCTATCTCTCACACTCGAGTTCAAGATGTCCCCCTTGAGGACGGTGTTCGTGTAGCGTCGTCAAACTCGCTCTTGGTTTTTATTCAGCAGGAAGAGCTACACCCGCCACCTGGTGTTGGCCGTGTCTGGTGACCATCATATTAACAAGGCCGCTCTCTCGTGCCTTGTCCACACGCCACCCCCACCTCCATATTGTACCGTTTTGTCCTTTATTAACGGTGGTGTTACTACAGGCAGCGTGGTGTGGGGGGAGGGCCGCTGCTTCACATTGTTCAGTCTTTGACGTGTAACACAAAACGTGAGATGTTGTGGTCCTTCACTACCTCACAACACACACATCTCCTAGTTACCACATGCTGTTGTTATTAAAGCTCCACCAATGAGTACGCGTCGTTGTCTCGTCCTTTGCTCCGCCGACCATTACAGTGTGTAGCTGTAGGACTCGCCGCCGTGTTTGTTTCATGTAGCGACACTAAACTCCCGGAAATTTGTAGGTGTTAAGCTGGAGCGTTTGAGCTGTTGTTGTCGTCACCTTGTTGATGTTTTGTAGGTCCGTGTTGGCTGAGGATTGTTGTTAGTGTTTCTTAAGGCATTAATAAACTAGTCATGAGGTTCTATAGGAATTATATCCTGCTGTTCTTTTTGTTCTTGTTCTTTTTATTGTTGTTGCTGTTCTTCAGTTGCATAATTCGAGTTGTGATTATCAGTAGAAGTTTGACGGGCTGGATTCTCTTATCGTTTCTTTAATTCATAAACAAGAACCGTAAACACAAGAGCAAAACAAAGACATAACCAATGAAATAAAAACAAATATATTGAAGGTTTAAATTTCTGGGATAGATTTAAATAGATCTTGGGTATATTTTCTCGTTCTTGGAGGTCAGGCCAGGCCAGGTCAGGTCATGTCATGTTAGGTGTACCGAATACGCTAGCAGAGGTGGTCAGATGCCTTGGGAATACTGCAGAGTAATTGAGGTCAGGTCAGGTGGCCTCAATATCTGCTTCAAGGTGTAATAGAGGTGAAAAATATTGGGTTTCTTGATTGGATCTGGTTAAGTCAGGTCAGGTAAAGTCAGATACAGAGGCTGGGTGTATGACCGTGGGTTGATGGGTGTATGACTGTGGGTTGGTGGGAGTATGACTGTGGGTTGATGGGAGCGATCATGAAGTGCTTGACTGTGTCAGGGTGGGCGATCGTGGCTAGGGTACAGACCGTGGTTGTAAAGGCGATCAGGTTATTGAGATGGGTGCGACGGTGGCTGGTGGTGTATGACTGGTAGCTGGTGGGTGTACATCAAATAGTGGGTGGCGATCAGTTGCGGGTGGGCGACTGTGGGTTATGGGTGTATGATCAGGTTGTGGTGTATGACTGTGGGTTGATGGGTGTTTGACTGCGGGTTGGTGGGTGTATGACTGTGGGTTGGTGGCTGTTTGACTGTGGGTTGGTGGGTGTATGACTGTGGGTTGATGGGTGTATGACTGTGGGTTGATGGGTGTATGACTGTGGGTTGGTGGCTGTATGACTGTGGGTTGGTGGGTGTATGACTGTGGGTTGGTGGGTGTATGACTGTAGGTTGATGGGTGTATGACTGGGTTGGTGGGTGTATGACTGTGGGTTGGTGGGTGTATGACTGTGGGTTGATGGGTGTATGACTGTAGGTTGATGGGTGTATGACTGTGGGTTGGTGGGTGTATGACAGTGGTGACAAGGATTATTTGAGCTTGACAAAATTTAGATAGATGGCAGCATGGTTTAGTCGTGTTCAGTTTAGTTTAAATTGTGTTTAGGTTAGGTTGGGTCATGTCAGGTACAGAGTTTGGCCAGGGTCCATTATTCAAGCTGTCAGGGTTAAACTTCCTTCCTAGAAAGATGAACACACGAACCTACGGACGACACACGAACACAATATCACATGATCATACACGGAAACGAACACACGAATGGACATACTCAGGATATCGGGGAATAAATATAAAATTATAAAAATGCATAAAAAGTCTTTGACGGATAAACAACTTTGTAATGTTAGAATCGATATTACTGATATTATAGAAAATCAAACTAACTTCCTTTAAACACTCTTGGCTCTTCCTGTGTATAAGAAGAGTTTAATCTGGTATATTTTTTTTCTAGTAATTGGTGTTATCAGGGGAAGAGATTGTGTCGTTTGTGGTCTGTCATTCAAGGTTGTTTAGTGTTTGAAGCTCGTTAATTCATTATGCTTGTAGCCCCCATCTCTGCATACAACCCTGGTGCTTCTTGCTGTTGATACTCCCACGAAAATAAATTGTCAGATTAACGAAACGAAGATTAAAAAATTTTGTTTTAATTCACGGATTAACCATACTTCACCCAATCTAACTTAACCTATCCTAACCTAACCTAACCTAATCTAATCATAATTGTGTTTTAAAAAAGGTTTACAGGCATAGGTAACAAGCTGGTCCTTTAACGGGAGAACACAAGGCTTCCCAACCCTCACCTGATGAAATAGAATCACTATACCCAACCTGATCTAATTAAGGACACGTTAGGCTTTGTAAGATAGTTTAGTTTGAAGTGTTGTGAATCTCCGTGGGTGTTATAGATTCACTTGGTATACTACATGTGTAAAGTCAGGATATATACAATGTGTGTTGATTTTTCTACCCGTGTGTTAAATATTTTTGTGGGGAGGGGGAGGTATTTTCCTGTCGGTTTCCACTCTAGCTTTCCACCAATGTTATTTCACCCTTCTAGATTTCTATACCCTTTGATCCACCTTACCTAAGAGTGGAATGAGATAAATAGAATTGGTGGAGTGGAATGTCTGTATAATTGATGTCAGGATCCAACTCTGCCCTGGACGACACAGGATTGATCGTCACTGGTGTTGTAAGACTGTACAGAAAACCGCCTCTTGTGTTGTTCCCACGTATTAAAGAGCGATGAAGGTAAACTGAACAAGCACGCTGGGCAATGCTCGTTGTTGTAGTGGAATACACACGAAACCCAGTCAGTTGAGGGTGTAAATCTTCGCCTGCCTCTGGAATGCACTACACACGCTATGCCAAAACTGAGATATACTCGGCATGTCAACACTGAGACACACATGCTATGCTAACAAACATATACTCACATAAACTATGCCAATATTAAGACACATACACTATGCGAAACACCGGCTGTGCCTAAACTAATGATTCCCCCTCTACATGAACGCTGAGATAACAAGTTGACTTTTTTTATCGAGGAGGAGCCAAAGTCTTTCACGATAGTCACCGTCTTAGCTAAACTTGTTAACATGGTTAGCAACTTCTGGAAACATCGCGCTTAACCGAGTTATCAAGTTGTGAATAAGCTGACTCACAAAGGAGACGTATTCCTCGACGAATTAATCTTACCAGCTTACAAGCTCTTTATTAATTAATGACAAGCGTTACACCTGTCCGCCATTCTAGGCCACGCCTCTCACCCCCCCCTCCCCTTAAGTCAATAGCCTTCAAAAGCAGTGAAAGACGAAATTGGTTCTTATAATCATGACTGCTTTCTCGGGACATTGTGTATACAACACACTCTAAACTAAGCCTAGGTACCTTCTTAACCCCTCATAATCCGCAGATGGAAAGTCTGGGACTCTGACCATATTTTCATTATTTTTCCTTTCCAAATTTAGGGTAAACCTGATTTCTCTGTGATCACTGTTCCCAAGTTCTTCCCCTATTGTGATATCTCTGATAATATTTTCTTTATTTGTTCATACTAGGTCTAATATATTGTCACCTCTAGTAGGTTCTGTAATTAGTTGATTCAAAAAATTGTCCTGTACTGCGTCTAGGAAGTCTTCAGATTCATAGTCACCTACAATGTTGTCCCAGTCAATATTTCTGAAGTTGAAATCCCCCATAATGCATAGGTTGTTGTATATTGCTGCCCTACTCATTTCCTGCCATATGGGCTGAGTTGCTTCTTTCCCAAGACTTGGGGGCCGGTAAATCACTCCCATAATTAGTTTTCGCTTCTTTCTGCCATTTCTACCCATACAGACTCAGTTCCTATTTCACCCTTTATTGTATTATTAATGCACCATTTTAATGTATCTCTGACGAAGAGTGCAACTCCTCCCCCCTTCCTACCTTCCCTGTCCTTGTGAAAAAGGTTGTACCCTTCTTTGTGTTACTCAGATAAAAAGTTCTTGCTCGCCAGATTCATCCAGGTTTAGGTGGCTACTATGACGTCTACATTCTCAGTACATACAACCGCTCTCAGCAAGTCTATTTTATTTCTAATGCTCCTACTGTTTGTATAGTACACATTTAAACCTACCCTTCCCTGGTCCTGTTTTACCCCTTGTTCTGAGTAACCAATTATACTCCCCTCTATCTACTGGCGAAACTTCCCTTCGGAGTGACAATTTCACGCTCCAGACAAGTGTACCCCGTCACGACTGTACAGGTAGTCGTTGCCGTAGAATCGTCGCCAGTTATCAATGAACGCCCAACCATTGCTTACACAATGTTTTTTTTATTCCAGTCGGCAATTTATAGCAATTGCCTTGGACAGCCTTTCACCGCCAACTCCTCTTCTAGACGAGACACCACATACTATTGGGTTCCCTACCCTATCACTAATCTTCCCTAATGCCTCCCTATACCTGCTGAAAAGTTCCTCACTCCTAACCTTTCCTATGTCGTTGCCTCCTACTCTAAGACACACTACCGGATTGGGACTTCCCCTGACAAGACTCTATCTATCCTCTCAGCTACATGCCCTATCCCAGCCACAGGAGAACACACCTAAGTCCTACGTTTCCTATCTCTTGCACAAAAAGTCTACTCTAAGAACCTCACCTAATGTCTACATTATTAATATAATGAGCACAACAGGGAGGAAAGGTTATCCTGTAGGCAATTGTACATAGTTACAATTCTCTCTCTCTCTCTCTCTCTCTCTCTCTCTCTCTCTCTCTCTCTGTGCCCTATTGGACATAGGAACATTAATAGTAGCAGACAAGTCAGAGGAAGAGAGACCAGTTCTGATCACTGTGGATTTACAACGTGAACTGGATGATGTAAGGAGGGAGAGAGATGTTCCTCTCACTGAGAAAAAAAAAGGATGGGAGAAGGAGAGGATTTATTTGCAAGACCAAAGAGAAAATACTTTATCAAGGCTACTGCTGCGACTAATGATGTTTTTAGTAGTTTTTTTTCTCTTCCCAAGTGATTTTGTTCTCAACTGGTGTCCCTGTAATATACTGGTCTGAGGAGGATATCAGTCGAGTACTGACCTTTCGCAGCTTAAGCCCGAAAGCTTATCACTACTTGCCTGATAGAAGTCAATTTCGTTTCCCATCTATCAGTACACTGCATCGTTGGATTCTCAGCTCAATGTGGAACCAGGTGTGTTGCATGCACTTCTGCAACTGTTGTACCATAAATGTGAGTCTATGGATGACTGTAAACGTCTACGTGTTTAATCTTTTGATGAAACAAGTGTCAGTGAAGGTAACACTTGTCTTGTGAGGTCATAATTCCTGTCACATCACTCACACCTGGCGGCAAAGGCAGCACCTGTGATCACCTGCTCTAACTGCCCCCCCCACCACCCATAATCTGATAATCTGTTGTCAGTGGCTGTAACACTTATCATATGAAGTCATAACTCCTGTCACCTCATGTCTACATTATTAGTATAATGGACAAACAGGGAGGAAAAGAACTCCTGTAGGCAACTGTATATATAGTCATCATTACCCTATCTTAAGCTGCAGTTGTTTAAATACAAGACTATAACTGAAATACATTGTTTTTCTTTTAACCTTTCCTTCTGTGTATCACCCACCACACTGACTGGTGTCCTTAGCTAAAGTTATATGCAAGATTAAACTCTCTATTAGTATTATTTTCTATGTGAGATACTGAGATAACAAAGTACAGTATATAGAACCATAAAATGTTTTGTTTATAAGAGGTGAGAGGGAGGCGAGGAAGTCTGCCTGCTGACGTCAGCAAAGCTCCACCCACCTTGGCCTAGGCTAGCCTAGTCTAACCTGACCTAACCTAACCTAACCTAACCTTGTGTAAAACAAGTCTAGCCTAGCCTAGCCTAGCCTAGCCTAGCCTAACCTGACCTTATCTAACCAAACCTAACCTAACCTTGATCTGATCTGATCTGATCTAATATAGTGATTAGTTTTAATCAGATTGTTATACGTCTTTTTGATCAGTCTAAGTTTCTTTCAT
>NW_024738939.1:0-11767 GCF_018991925.1 Homarus americanus | reverse complement strand
ACCTCTGGGCCACCAGGTCAATAAAAGCAGTCCTAGACTCTGCTATATTTCACACAAAGCCTGTTCAACGAGCTTATGGCGCCGTGGGACCACTATAGGGGACCACCCGTGCTGCTTAGGTGGAGAAAGCAACGTTTTACCAAATCTGGCTTGGAAACTCGAGGATCCATATATATTTCATTAGCCCAATAAAGCACGCGGACTTCTACATATAATCGACACCTCACCCCACCAGGATTTGAACCCACGGTCTTATAATTGTGACCGGGGAACGGTACTTCTGGGCCACCAAGACAATAAAAGCAGTCCTACACTCTGCTATATTTCACACAAATCCTGTTCAACGAGCTTATGGCGCCGTGAACCTCTAATAGGGACCACCCGTGCTGCTTAGGTGATCAGAGCAACGTTTTACCAAATGCGGGTTCGAAAAACGAGGATCCAAATATATTTCATTATCCCAATAAAGCACTCGGACTTCTACATATAATCAACACCTCACCCCACCAGGATTTGAACCACCGATCGTATAATTGTGACCGGGATATGCTACCTCTGGGCCACCAGGACAATAAAAGCAGTCGTAGACTCTGCTATATTTCACACAAAGCCTGTTCAACGAGCTTTTGGCGCCGTGAACCTCTAATGGGGACCACCCGTGCCGCTTAGGTGATCAGAGCAACGTTTTACCAACTGCGGCTTCGAAACACGAGGATCCATATATATTTCATTAGCCCAATAAAGCACGTGGACTTCTTTATATAATCAACACCTCACCACTGCCAGGATTGAACCACGATCTTATAATTGTGACTGAGAGACGCCTTCTGCATCCTGAGCCACCAGGACACTTTATAAGCAATCCTAGACTCTGTTATATTTCACAAAGCTGTTTTTCAGCAGAGGCTTGTAGGCCGTGGGACGTACTATAGGACCACCGTGCGGCAACGGTGGAAGAGCAGCATTTTACCAAATCTGGCTTGAAACTCGAGGATCCATATATATTTCCTGTAAACGCCCACTAAAACCTTGGCGGACTTCTACATAATAAACCTCACAGGTTGAACCACGATCCTATAATTGTGACCAAGGAACGCTACCTATGGGCCACCAGGACACTATAAGCAGTCCTAGACTCAGTTAAATTTCACACAAAGCCTGTTCAACGAGCTTATGGCGCTGTGAACCACTATAGGGGACCACCCGTGCCGCTTAGGTGATCAGAGCAACGTTTTACCAAATGCGGCTTCGAAACACTAGGATCCATATATATTTCATTAGCCAAATAAAGCACGCGGACTTCTACATATAATCAACACCTCTCACCCCACCAGGATTCAAACCCGCGATCTTTATAATTTGTGACCGGGATATGCTACCTCTGGGCCACCAGGACAATAAAAGCAGTCCTAGACTCTACTATATTTCACACAAAGCCTGTTCAGCGACCTTATGGCGCCATGAACCTCTAATGGGGACCACCCATGCCCCTTAGGTGATCAGAGCAACGTTTTACCATATCCGGCTTGGAAACACGAGCATCCATATATATTTCATTAGCCCATTAAAGCACTCGGACTTCTACATATAATCAACACCTCACCCCACCAGGATTTGAACCCACGATCTTATAATTGTGACCGGGGAATGGTACCTCTGGGCCACTAAGACAATAAAAGCAGTCCTAGACTCTGCTATATTTCACACAAAGCCTGTTCAACGAGCTTTTGGCGCCGTGAACCTCTAATGGGGACCTCCCGTGCCGCTTAGGTGATCAGAGCAACGTTTTACCAAATGCGGCTTCGAAACACGAGGATCCATATATATTTCATTAGCCCAATAAAGCACGTGGACTTCTACATATAAACAACACCTCACCCCACCAGGATTTGAAACCACGATCTTAAAATTGTGACCGGGGGACGCTACCTCTGGGCCACCAGAACAATAAAAGCAGTCCTACACTCTACTATATTTCACACAAAGCCTGTTCAACGAGATTATGGCGCAGTGAACCTCTAATAGGGACCACCTGTGCCGCGTAGGTGATCAGAGCAACGTTTTACCAAATCCGGCTTGGAAATACGAGGATCCATATATATTTCATAAGCCCAATGAAGCACGCGGACTTCTACATATAATCAACACCTCACCCCACCAGGATTTGAACCCACGATCTTATAAATGTGACCGGGGAACGCTACCTCTGGGCCACCAGTTCAATATAAGCAGTCCTAGACTCTGCTATATTTCACACAAAGCCTGTTCAACGAGCTTAGGGCGCCGTGAACCTCTAATGAGGACCACCCGTGCCTCTTAGGTGATCAGAGCAACGTTTTACCAAATGCGGCTTCAAAACACGAGGATCCATATATATTTCATTAGCCCAATAAAGCACGCGGACTTCTACATATAATCAACACCTCATCCCACCAGGATTTAAACCCACGATCTTATAATTGTGACCGGGGAATGCTACCTCTGGGCCACTAAGACAACAAAAGCAGTCCTAGACTCTGCTATATTTCACACAAGCCTGATCAACGAGCTTTTGGCGCCGTGAACCTCTAATGGGGACCACCCGTGCCGCTTAGGTGATCAGAGCAACGTTTTACCAAATGCGGCTTCGAAACACGAGGATCCATATATATTTCATTAGCCCAATAAAGCACGTGGACTTCTACATATAATCAACACCTCACCCCACCAGGATTTGAACCCACGATCTTAAAATTGTGACCGGGGGACGCTACCTCTGGGCCACCAGAACAATAAAAGCAGTCCTACACTCTGCTATATTTCACACAAAGCCTGTTCAACGAGATTATGGCGCAGTGAACCTCTAATAGGGACCACCTGTGCCGCGTAGGTGATCAGAGCAACGTTTTACCAAATCCGGCTTGGAAATACGAGGATCCATATATATTTCATAAGCCCAATGACGCACGCGGACTTCTACATATAATCAACACCTCACCCCACCAGGATTTGAACCCACGATCTTATAAATGTGACCGGGGAACGCTACCTCTGGGCCACCAGTTCAATATAAGCAGTCCTAGACTCTGCTATATTTCACACAAAGCCTGTTCAACGAGCTTAGGGCGCCGTGAACCTCTAATGAGGACCACCCGTGCCTCTTAGGTGATCAGAGCAACGTTTTACCAAATGCGGCTTCAAAACACGAGGATCCATATGTATTTCATTAGCCCAATAAAGCACGCGGACTTCTACATATAATCAACACCTCACCCCACCAGGATTTGAACCCACGATCTTATAATTGTGACCGGGGAATACTACCTCTGGGCCACTAAGACAACAAAAGCAGTCCTAGACTCTGCTATATTTCACACAAGCCTGATCAACGAGCTTTTGGCGCCGTGAACCTCTAATGGGGACCACCCGTGCCGCTTAGGTGATCAGAGCAACGTTTTACCAAATGCGGCTTCGAAACACGAGGATCCATATATATTTCATTAGCCCAATAAAGCACGTGGACTTCTACATATAATCAACACCTCACCCCACCAGGATTTGAACCCACGATCTTAAACTTGTGACCGGGGGACGCTACCTCTGGGCCACCAGAACAATAAAAGCAATCCTAGACTCTGCTATATTTCACACAAAGCCTGTTCAACTAGCTTATGGCGCCGTGAACCTCTAATGGGGACCACCCGTGCCGCTTAGGTGATCAGAGCAACCTTTTACCAAATGCGGCTTCGAAACATGAGGATCCATATATATTTCATTAGCCCAATAAAGCACGCGGACTTCTTCATATAATCAACACCTAACCCTACCAGGATTTGAACCCACGATCTTCTAATTGTGACGGGGGAACGCTACCTCTGGGCCACCAGGACAATAAAAGCAGTCCTAGACTCTGCTATATTTCACACAAAGCCTGTTCAACGAGCTTTTAGCGCCGTGAACCTCTAATGGGGACCACCCGTGCCGCTTAGGTGATCCGAGCAACGTTTTACCAAATGCGGCTTCGAAACACGAGGATCCATATATATTTCATTAGCCCAATAAAGCACGTGGACTTCTTTATATAATCAACACCTCACCCCACCAGGATTCGAACCCACGATCTTATAATTGTGACTGGGGAACGCTACCTCTGAGCCACCAGGACACTATAAGCAATCCTAGACTCTGTTATATTTGACACAAAGCCTGTTCAACGAGCTTATGGCGCCGTGGGACCACTATAGGGGACCACCCGTGCCGCTTCGGTGGAGAGAGCAACGTTTTACCAAATCTGGCTTGGAAACTCGAGGATCCATATATATTTCATAAGCCCACTAAAGCACGCGGACTTCTACATATAATAAACACCTCACCCCACCAGGATTTGAACCCACGATCTTAAAATTGTGACCGGGGGACGCTACCTCTGGGCCACCAGAACAATAAAAGCAGTCCTACACTCTGCTATATTTCACACAAAGCCTGTTCAACTAGCTTATGGCGCCGTGAACCTCTAATGGGGACCACCCGTGCCGCTTAGGTGATCAGAGCAACGTTTTACCAAATGCGGCTTCGAAACATGAGGATCCATATATATTTCATTAGCCCAATAAAGCACGCTGACTTCTTCATATAATCAACACCTCACCACATCAGGATTTGAACCCACGATCTTCTAATTGTGACCGGGGAACGCTACCTCTGGGCCTTCAGGTCAATAAAAGCAGTCCTAGACTCTGCTATATTTCACACAAAGCCTGTTCAACGAGCTTATGGCGCCGTGGGACCACTATAGGGGACCACCCATGCCGCTTAGGTGGAGAGAGCAACGTTTTACCAAATCTTGCTTGGAAACTCGAGGATCCATATATATTTCATTAGCCCAATAAAGCACGCGGACTTCTACATATAATCGACACCTCACCCCACCAGGATTTGAACCCACGATCTTATAATTGTGACCGGAGAACGGTACCTCTGGGCCACCAGGACAATAAAAGCAGTCCTACACTCTGCTATATTTCACACAAATCCTGTTCAACGAGCTTATGGTGCCGTGAACCTCGAATAGGGACCACCCGTGCTGCTTAGGTGATCAGAGCAACGTTTTACCAAATGCGGCTTCGAAAAACGAGGATCCAAATATATTTCATTAGCCCAATAAAGCACTCGGACTTCTACATATAATCAACACCTCACCCCACCACGATTTGAACCATCGATCATATAAATGTGACCGGGGAACGCTACCTCTGGGCCACCAGTTCAATAAAAGCAGTCCTAGACTCTGCTATATTTCACACAAAGCCTGTTCAACTAGCTTATGGCGCCGTGAACCTCTAATGGGGACCACCCGTGCCGCTTAGGTTATCAGAGCAACGTTTTACCAAATGCGGCTTCGAAACACGAGGATCCATATATATTTCATTAGCCCAATAAAGCACGCGGACTTCTACATATAATCAACACCTCACCCCACCAGGATTTGAACCCACGATCTTATAATTGTGACCGAGGGACGCTACCTCTGGGCCACCAGGACAATAAAAGCAGTCCAGACTCTGCTATATTCTACAAAGAATGTCTAACGAGCTTTTGGCGCCGTGAATTTACTGGGGACCATCCAGGCTGCTTAGGTGATCAGAGCAACGTTTTACCAAATGCAGCTTCAAACACGCTGGATCCATATATATTTCATTAGCCCAATAAAGCACGCTGGACTTACATTTAATCAACACCTCACCCCACTGTGATTTGAACCCACGATCTTATATCAGACCGGGGGACGCTACCTCTGGGCCACTAGGACAATAAAAGCAGTCCTAGACTCTGCTATAGCTTCACACAAAGCCTGTTCAACGAGCTTATGGCGCCGTGAACCTCTAATGGGGGACCACCGCGTCGCTTAGGTGATCAGAGTAACGTTTTACCAAAATGCAGCTTCGAAACACGAGGATCCATATATATTTCTATTAGCCCAATAAAGCACGCGGACTTCTTCATATAATCAACACCTCACCCCACCAGGATTCGAACCCACGATCTTATAATTGTGACCGGGGGACGCTACCTCTGGGCCACCAGGACAATAAAAGAAGTCCTAGACTCTGCTATACTTCACACAATGCCTGGTCAACGAGCTTATGGCGCCGTGAACCTCTAATGGGGACCACCCGTCCCGCTTAGGTGATCAGAGCAACGCTTAACCCAATGCGGCTTCGAAACACGAGAATCCATATATATTTCATTAGCCCAATAAAGCACGCGGACTTCTACATATAACCAACACCTCACCCCACCAGGATTTGAACCCACGATCTTATAATTGTGACCGGGGAACGCTACTTCTGGGCCACTAGGACAATAAAAGCAGTCCTAGACTCTGCTATATTTCACACAAAGCCTGTTCAACGAGCTTATGGCGCCGTGAACCACTATAGGGGACTACCCGTGTCGCTTAGGTGATCAGAGCAACGTTTACCCAAATGCGGCTTCAAACCCCGAGGATCCATATATATTTCATTAGCCCAATAACGCACGCAGACTTCTACATATAATCAACGGCTCACCCCACCAGGATTTAAACCCACGATCTTATAATTGTGACCGGGGAACGCTACCTCTGGGCAACCAGGACAATAAAAGTAGTCCTAGACTCTGCTATATTTCACACAAAGCCTGTTCAACGAGCTTATATACCGCGGAACCCCAGCACGGGGACCACCCATGCCGCTAGGGTGATCAGAGCAACGTTTCACCAAAATGCGCCTGAAACACGAGGATCCATATACTTCATTAGCCCAATAAAGCACAATGGACTTCTTCTATATAATCAACACCACCCCACCAGGATTCGGTCCCACGATCTTCTAATTGTGACCGAATGCTACCCTGGGCCACTAGGACAATAAAAGTCCTAGACTCTGCTATATTTCACACAAAGCCTGTTCAACGAGCTTATGGCTACCAGAACCTCTAATGGGGACCTCCCGTACGCTAGGTGATCAGGAGCAACGTTTTACCAAATGCGGCTTCGAAACACGAGGATCCATATATATTTCATTAGCCCAATAAAGCACGCGGACTTCTTCATATATTCAACACCTCACCCCACTAGGATTCGAACCCACGATCTTCTAATTGTGGCCGGGGTATGCTACCTCTGGGCCACCAGGACAATAAAAGCAGTCAAAGTCTCTACAATATTTCACACAAAGCCTGTTCAACGACCTTATGGCTCCATGAACTTCTAATGGGGACCACCCGTGCCGCTTAGGTGATCAGAGCAACGTTTTACCAAATGCATCTTCGAAACACGAGGATCCATATATATTTCATTAGCCCAATAAAGCACGCGGACTTCTTCATATAATCAACACCTCACCACACCAGGATTCGAACCCACGATCTTCTAATTGTAACCGGGGAAAGCTACCTATTGGCCACCAGGACAATAAAAGCAGTCCTAGACTCTGCTATATTTCACACAAAGCCTGTTCAACGAGCTTATGGCGCCGTGGGACCACTATAGGGGACCACCCGTGCCGCTTAGGTGGAGAGAGCAACGTTTTACCAAATTTGGCTTGGGAACTCGAGGATCCATATATATTTCATTAACCCAATAAAGCACGCGGACTTCTACATATAATCGACACCTCACCCCACCAGGATTTGAACCCACGGTTTTATAATTGTGACCGGGGAACGGTACCTCTGGGCCACCAGGACAATAAAAGCAGTCCTACACTCTGCTATATTTCACACAAATCCTGTTCAACGAGCATATGGCGCCGTGAACCTCTAATAGGGACCACCGTGCTGCTTAGGTGATCAGAGCAACGTTTTACCAAATGCGGCTTCGAAAAACGAGGATCCAAATATATTTCATTAGCCCAATAAAGCACTCGGACTTCTACATATAATCAACACCTCACCCCACCAGGATTTGAACCACCGATCGTATAATTGTGACCGGGATATGCTACCTCTGGGCCACCAGGACAATAAAAGCAGTCCTAGACTCTGCTATATTTCACACAAAGCCTGTTCAACTAGCTTTTGGCACCGTGAACCTCTGATGGGGACCACCCGTGCCGCTTAGGTGATCAGAGCAACGTTTTACCGAATGCGGCTTCGAAACACGAGGATCCATATATATTTCATTAGCCCAATAAAGCACGTGGACTTCTTTATATAATCAACACCTCACCCCACCAGGATTCGAACCCACGATCTTATAATTGTGACTGGGGAACGCTACCTCTGAGCCACCAGGACACTATAAGCAATCCTAGACTCTGTTATATTTCACACAAAGCCTGTTCAACGAGCTTATGGCGCCGTGTGACCACTATAGGGGACCACCCGTGCCGCTTAGGTGGAGAGAGCAACGTTTTACCAAATCTGGCTTGGAAACTCGAGGATCCATATATATTTCATAAGCCCAATAAAGCACGCGGACTTCTACATATAATAAACACCTCACCCCACCAGGATTTGAACCCACGATCTTATAATTGTGACCGGGGAATGCTACCTCTGGGCCACCAGGACAATAAAAGCAGTCCTACACTCTGCTATATTTCACACAAATCCTGTTCAACGAGCTTATGGCGCCGTGAACTTCTAATGGGGACCACCAGTACCGCTTAGGTGATCAGAGCAACGTTTTACCAAATGCTGCTTCGAAACACGAGGATCCAAATATATTTCATTAGCCCAATAAAGCACTCGGACTTCTACATATAATCAACACCTCACCCCACCAGGATTCAAACCCACGATCTTATAATTGTGACCGGGATATGCTACCTCTGGGCCACCAGGAAAATAAAAGAAGTCCTAGACTCTACTATATTTCACACAAAGCCTGTTCAATGACCTTATGGCGCTATGAACCTGTAATGGGGACCACCCGTGCCCCTTAGGTGATCAGAGCAATGTTTTTCCATATCCGGCTTGGAAACACGAGCATCCATATATATTTCATTAGCCCATTAAAGCACTCGGACTTCTACATATAATCAACACCTCACCCCACCAGGATTTGAACCCACGATCTTATAATTGTGACCGGGGAATGGTACCTCTGGGCCACTAAGACAATAAAAGCAGTCCTAGACTCTGCTATATTTCACACAAAGCCTGTTCAACGAGCTTTTGGCGCCGTGAACCTCTAATGGGGACCTCCCGTGCCGCTTAGGTGATCAGAGCAACGTTTTACCAAATGCGGCTTCGAAACACGAGGATCCATATATATTTCATTAGCCCAATAAAGCACGTGGACTTCTACATATAATCAACACCTCACCCCACCAGGATTTGAACCCACGATCTTAAAATTGTGACCGGGGGACGCTACCTCTGGGCCACCAGAACAATAAAAGCAGTCCTACACTCTGCTATATTTCACACAAAGCCCGTTCAACGAGATTATGGCGCAGTGAACCTCTAATAGGGACCACCTGTGCCGCGTAGGTGATCAGAGCAACGTTTTACCAAATCCGGCTTGGAAATACGAGGATCCATATATATTTCATAAGCCCAATGAAGCACGCGGACTTCTACATATAATCAACACTTCACCCCACCAGGATTTGAACCCACGATCTTATAAATGTGACCGGGGAACGCTACCTCTGGGCCACCAGTTCAATATAAGCAGTCCTAGACTCTGCTATATTTCACACAAAGCCTGTTCAACGAGCTTATGGCGCCGTGAACCTCTAATGAGGACCACCCGTGCCTCTTAGGTGATCAGAGCAACGTTTTACCAAATGCGGCTTCAAAACACGAGGATCCATATATATTTCATTAGCCCAATAAAGCACGCGGACCTCTTCATATAATCAACACCTCACCCCACGAGGATTCGAACCCACGATCTTCTAATTGTGACCGGGATATGCTACCTCTGGGCCACCAGGACAATAAAAGCAGTCCTACACTCTACTATATTTCACACAAAGCCTGTTCAACGACCTTATGGCGCCATGAACCTCTAATGGGGACCACCCATGCCCCTTAGGTGATCAGAGCAACGTTTTACCATATCCGGCTTGGAAACACGAGCATCCATATATATTTCATTAGCCCATTAAAGCACTCGGACTTCTACATATAATCAACACCTCACCCCACCAGGATTTGAACCCACGATCTTATAATTGTGACCGGGGAATGCTACCTCTGGGCCACCAGGACACTAAAAGCAAACCTAGACTCTGCTATATTTCACACAAAGACTGTTCAACGAGCTTTTGGCGCCGTGAACCTCTAATGGGGACCACCCGTGCCGCTTAGGTGATCAGAGCAATGTTTTACCAAATGCGGCTTCAAAACACGAGGATCCATATATATTTCATTAGCCCAATAAAGCACGTGGACTTTTACATATAATCAACACCTCACCCCACCAGGATTTGAACCCACGATCTTAAAATTGTGACCGGGGGACGCTACCTCTGGGCCACCAGAACAATAAAAGCAGTCCTACACTCTGCTATATTTCACACAAAGCCTGTTCAACTAGCTTATGGCGCCGTGAACCTCTAATGGGGACCACCCGTGCCGCTTAGGTGATTAGAGCAACGTTTTACCAAATGCGGCTTCGAAACATAGGGATCCATATATATTTCATTAGCCCAATAAAGCACGGGATTTCTTCTATATAATCAACACCTCACCCTACCAGACGGAACCTTACCCATCTTCAATTGTGACTGCACCTCTGGGCCACCAGAGCCAATAAAAGCAGTCCCAGACTCTGTTATATTTCACACAAAGCCTCTGTTCAACGAGCTTATGGCGCCGTGAACCTCTAATGGGGACCACCCATGCCGCTTATAGGGTGATCAGACCAATGCTTACTAAATGCGTCAAACAAGAAGGATCCATATATATTTCATTAGCCCAATAAAGCACGTATGGATTCTCATATATAATCAACACCTCACTCCCCACCAGATTTGAACCCATCTTAATTGTGACCGGGAACGCTACCTCTGGGCCACCAGGACAATAAAAGCAGTCCTAGAACTCTGCTATATATCACACAAAGCCTGTTGAACGAGCTTATGGCGCCGTGAACCTCTAATGGGGACCACCCATGCCGCTTAGGTGATCAGAGCAACGTTTTACCAAATGCGGCTTCGAAACACGAGGATCCATATATATTTCATTAGCCCAATAAAGCACGCGGACTTCTTCATAAAATCAACACCTCACCACATCAGGATTCGAACCCACGATCTTCTAATTGTGACCGGGGAACGCTACCTCTGGGCCACCAGGTCAATAAAAGCAGTCCTAGACTCTGCTATATTTCACACAAAGCCTGTTCAACGAGCTTATGGCGCCTGGGGACCACTATAGGGGACCACCCGTGCCGCTTAGGTGGAGAGAGCAACGTTTTACCAAATCTGGCTTGGAAACTCGAGGATCCATATATATTTCATTAGCCCAATAAAGCACGCGGACTTCTACATATTATCGACACCTCACCCCACCAGGATCTGAACCCACGGTCTTATAATTGTGACCGGGGAACGGTACCTCTGGGCCACCAGGACAATAAAAGCAGTCCTACACTCTGCTATATTTCACACAAATCCTGTTCAACGAGCTTATGGCGCCGTGAACCTCTAATAGGGACCACCCGTGCTGCTTAGGTGATCAGAGCAACGTTTTACCAAATGCGGCTTCGAAACACGAGGATCCATTTATATTTCATTAGCCCAATAAAGCACGCGGACTTCTACATATAATCAACACTCACCCCACCAGGATT
>NW_024738938.1:0-20009 GCF_018991925.1 Homarus americanus | reverse complement strand
TAATGTTCTTTAAATAATTATTTATCCATTTAGGGTCATTGTTGTCTGATCTGAGTTTTTTGTATGGTATGTTCTGCCTTTGTGCATTAAGTAACTCGTTATTTAAATTGTCGTGGAACTCGGGAATCTCAGATCTCGTTATCAGGTCGGTGTCATCTGTCAGGTTCACGCCCAAGAGCGACACCCCCTCTCTCAGCTGTCTCCTTAAACTATCAAAGATTGCCCTTCTGAAATCTGGGAATTTAATGGAATTTTCCTTACGTCTGACCTGAAAATCTAATGGAATCTAATTTCTTTGTGATCGCTGTTTGCAAGTTCGTTCCCTACCTCGACATTGCTAATGAGGTTTTCTCTGTTCGACTGAACTAAATCGAGTGTATTATTACCCCGGGTGGGTTCGGTTATATGTTGCCTTATGAAATAGTCCTGGATCATTTCGAGGAAATCCTCTGATACTGAGTTACCCGTAAGGTCAGTCCAATCTATTTGACCAAGGTTAAAATCGCCTACTATACAGACTTTGTTGTGTATGGAAGCCCTGCGCATTTCATCCCAGATAAGTCGCTCATTAACTCTATCAAGATTGGGAGGTCTATATATTACTCCTATGATTAATTTTTCCCTACCGTCGATTAATTCTATCCAAATTGCTTCTGCAATCCGCTCAGTTTTTATTTCCTTATTTATTTCACACTTCAAATTATCCCTGACATAGATTGCTACTCCGCCTCCTTTCCTGGACGGCCTATCGGTATGGAACAATTTGTAATCTGCAATTTGGTATTCGACAGGTAACTCACGTGAGTCTAGGTTGATCCATGTTTCAGTGAATGCTATTATGTAAATTTTTTCATTACATATCATGGCCCTAATATCATCCAGTTTGTTTCTCATACTTCTACTGTTCGCGTAGTAGACATTTAAGTTAGTCGTGTTCTGAGTCCTCCCTTTACCACGTTTAGGTCCTAACTCGCTGTCTAATTTAGCTTTGTCATCATTCCTAACACTATTTCCCTGTTACCTTTTACTTTGTTTATCAACTCCCACTGCAGTCTCCTACACCCCCGTGCCCATATGTTCCCCAAGTAGTTTAAAGACTTCGATATCTTTTGACCCCGCCAGGGTTGCCACCCCATCCCGAGACAGGTGCACCCCATCCCTAGCATAAAGGTCCCTTCTGCCGTAGAAGTTGTCCCAGTTGTCAATGAATGGGACTGATATTGACTTGCAATATCTGTCAAGACGGTCGTTGACACCAACTGCCCTTGACAACCATTCACTGCCAACTCTCCTTCTAGGCAGGACACCGCATATGATAGGGATCCCTCCTTTAGTCCTAATATGATCTATAGCTGCCTTGAACATATCAAGAAGCTCCTCGTTCCTACACCGGCCAAAATCATTACATTCTGCACTGAGGCAGATAATGGGTTTGTTCCCATTACCAGACAAGATATTGTCCATCCTGTCAATTATATCCCCCACCCCAGCTCTTGGCAAACACACCCTCATCCTATTTTTGTTTTTACCACAAAAAGCCCTGTCCAAGTACCTTACCTGTGAGTCACCAACAATTAAAGTTTTTATACCTTCCTTGTCAGCCCTGTCCCTGACTGTGCTAACATCCAATTCGTCTATCAAGGGACTGAACGAGTTGGTACACTCTGCTGTTGATGACGTTGTTGACGTATCTTTGGTGTGTTTTTTCATCACCAGTTTGGTTTTCCCTCTCCTCACAACCTTGCACTCTCCTGAGTTTTTGTCAGGCACTGGTTTTCCTTGTCCCCCCTCTTCCTTCATCCTCGCCATCTCTTCCTTTAATTTCAGGTTCTCCAACCTGGCCCTCTCTATTTCTTCTTTGGCTATCTCCAATTCTTCTTTGGCCCTCTCCAGCTTGGCCAACAACTCACACACTGCATACCACACATAGCACTGGCGATATCTGATAATAATCCCTTGGGAGCTGATAACCACAAGGAAAAAAGAACTATTAATACAACATTTTAATGTATCATTGACGAAGAGTGTGACACCTCCCCCCTTCCTACCTTCCCTGTCCTTGTGAAAAAGGTTATACCCTTCTATGTGGTACTCTGATAAAAAGTTCTTGCTCGCCAGATTCATCCTAGTTTGGTTGATAGCTATGACGTCTACATTCTCGGTACATACAACCGCTCTCAGCGAGTCTATTTTATTTCTAATTCTCATACTGTTTGTATAGTATACATTTAAACCTACCCTTCTCAGGTCTTGTTTTACCACTTGTCCTGAGTAACCAATTTTATTCCCCAGGACATGCTTGTTTTTTTACTCCCACTTACCCTTACCTCTCTCTACTGGCAAAACCCCCTTTGGAGTGTCAATTTTACGCTCTAGGGATGCAGACAACGTCTTTACCCCCGCGCGAGACAAGTGTACTCCGTCACGACTGTACAGGTAGTCGTTGCCATAGAATGGTTGCCAGTTATCAATGAATGCCCTACCATTGCTTGCACAATGTTTTTCCAGTCGGCAATCTATAGAAATTGCCCTCGACAGCCATTCATGACCAACTCCTCTTCTAGGGAAGACACCATATACTATCGGGATCCCTCCCCTGTCTCTAACCTTCCCCTCACTCCTAACCTTTCCCTCACTCCTAACCTTTCCTATGTCGTTACCTCCCACACTAAGACACACTACTGGATTGGTACCCTCCCTTGACTAAACCCTATCTATCCTCTCAGCTACATGCCCTATCCCAGCCCCAGGAAAACACACCCTAGTCCTACGTTTCCGATCTCTTGCACAAAAAGTCCTTTCCAAGAACCTCACCTGGCTGTCACCCACTACCACGACCTTATCACTGGGCAGGGTTTGAACAACTGCCATTTTCTCTCCTGGCACCACATCTTCCTGCCTCTTCTCTTCCTCGCCAGCTTCCTCCAACACTTGGTAGGGGTTACTGCACTCCACACCCTGGTCTACTTTCCTGAGTCTGACCCTAGTCCCCTTGGAGACAACCACTCTCCACGCCTGCTCCTCCTTCAGGTAGGTGTCCTGCTACGCAGGACACCTACCTGAAGGAGTTCAGTCCTGAGGGCTTCGTTCTCCCCCTTTAACACGTCTATCTCTCTCCTCAACTGCTCCACCTGACTTAAGGGAATAAGAGCGAATGCTGACATAGACAGGGATTTGCTTAGTGATCATTTTTCATTACGAATTACTATATATGTTCACAAAATGCAGAAGTTAATTAAGCTGAAAAGATATTGGTTGCCGAAAGACAAAAAACAGGAGCTGATCACTACTATACAGGATTGGTATACAGATTATGAACCAAAGGATGTTGATAGCTTTTATGATGATTTATTACATATTATTGATTCTGTTTTGACGACAAGTAAGTGTAGTTATAAAGGATAAATAAATCACGGGAAACGTAATATGTATGTTAATGATAAATTGGTTCAGGGCTGAAGTAAACTCCTTAGAAAGGTTCAAAGAGAATGGAGTTTAAATCCAAATGATAATGAAATCAAGCAAGAGGCGCGGAATAAATACTGGACAGACATTTTAGGGAGAATCACTAAAGGCAAGAGCTTGTGTGACATATGAAAGGAAGAGAATAAAGTGCTAGGTGATGGAAGCAAGGGTAACAGCTACGCTGACCCACAGGGCAAGACCAGTCAACTCAGTAGGTAATGTGCTGGAACTGTTAGCTTTGCTCAATTACCTCAGAGTGTGCAGGCCTCAATACAAAGTGAGTAAATACAAAGTCAGTGTACACTGAAGCAGCGTTTTTCAACCGGGGATCCGCGAACCCCAAAGGGGCCTTAGAAAGCTGCTAAGAGGTCTGCAGGATAGCAGGGAAAATTTATTGAATCAGTCAAGTTTACCATATAGTGCTTCCGTTTTCTATAATACATCTTCACACACCGTTTATTCAAATGAAATGTTCACACGGTTTGTTCTTAGTGTGCGCGTGTGTTTTTGAGAGAAATCAACAGCATGTGACGTAGCTTGCTGTGTGTATAAGTTGCCAGTCTGTCGCGCCATGGCTCGGTCAGGCGATAACTTTCCGCCTGGCAAGACAGTTACAATCGTCAGGAGGGTGATTTTATGTTAGCAACATTGCTGTAGGGGTGATATAACATGGCGCAATAGCTTCGGTGGGTGTGGTTTTCCCACGCCGCTGTGATTACGTGGTGGCCGGGCCGGGAATGTTTGTCGTTGGCTAGCTACCGACTGCGGGGTAAAGTGGTGTGCCATATAAATATGTCACCCTGGGGTGGGGGCGGTTGCTGCTCGGTCGGAGAACAGTGTCGCAAGTCTCTTGGTTTCCACTTCTGGGTTGGGATCGGTTGGTGGTGGTGGTGTTGCCTTCCCAGATGCCCTTCGGATCTGGGCCCACATTTTGCCGAGGGAGGTGTGCTCGTTCAGTTCGGAGCACCACTTGAGCCAGCTTATGCTTTTGATTTCTTCCTTCTCTTTCCTGGCCTGGTATCCTTGACTATATCTTGCAGATGTCTGTTTATGTCCGTGGGATGTCTTCTGCAGTTTCTTCGGGCCTTGTACACTCTGTGGTTGAGTTCTTTCACCCTAGGACAGTAGAACCAGTAATCCTTGTACTGTCTTGATGTAGGTTATATTTTGGGAATAGCCTCTTCTGTCGCTTGGTGAAACGCCTCGACCAATTCTTGGTGGAGGGTTGCCTCGTCCACGGGTGCTGCAGCAGCCGGCTGTGATTTGGCGTGCCACTTAGCCAGGTGTTTCCTATAGAGTTCCCAGTCTGCCTTTTGGGTATTGTATTTCCAACTCGGCGGGGGTGGAGTGGTGAGTTGTTCACCTTCAGTGTTGTTAAGGTGGCAAAGTGGTCGCTGGTCAGCTTGGGGTGTAGCTGCTAGGAGGTCGAAGCCTGTAGTGTACTGGAGACGAAGGTTTGATCTAGCCTTCCTCCCCTAATGTGGGTGGGCTCTCGGTGTTTAGAAGGACGATCTCGGGTGTGTCTTGATAGGTGGTGTATACTATAGGTGTAGGCCGTCTTCATTTGTGGGGCTTACCAAGCTTAGGAAGGGATGATGTGCATTGAAATCCCTTCCTATGAGTGTGGCGTGGTCATTGGCTGAAGCGAATAATTGAGTCACCTCCAGTAAGCCCCTTGGGTTCTTGTAGATGTTGTGGACAGTTATTTCCCGTTCTTGGAGGGTTACTTTGACGGCCTATGTCTCAATGTTTTCCCCACATGGCAAATGCTGCATGACCTCGGAGGAAGGTATGCTTGACTTGACCAAGATCATACATCCTCTTGTCGACGCCTGCGTGAAATGCCTCATGTATGTCTTGTAGCCACTGAATTTGAAACAGTGGTGTTCTTGTAGGAGTGCTTCTTGTAGCAGTATAATGTCAAGCTTGTCCTTGGCTGCTGCTTCTTGCAGGAGGTGTTTCTTGTTTTTGATGCCCTGAGCATTCCATGAAAGGATGTTCAGGGTGCTGATGCATTCCACCACTGTTTCATCGGGGACTTCTGGTGGTCCTCAATGGATATGTTCAGGTCTGATTCCGACTGGATCAGGTTCATATCTTCTTGTTCCGTGGTGGTTTTTGCCTTCTGGGCCGTGGTTCGGTTCAGGGAAGCTGAAACATCCAATTTCTTTCTGAGAACTGTCGGTATCTTTGGTTCTCTGGTGGCCTTTTTCGGTGTAGAGTGTACCTCGGCTGTCACTCGAGTGGGGGCCGGCATGGCGTCCTCCACTGAGGTGGCTGGAGCTGTGGCGACTTGCCCGAGGACGCTCCCCATGAGTATTTGGAGCTGTGTGGGTTGGATCTTGTGGCCCAGTAGTCCGGCTAGGCCCTCCGCGAAGGTTGTCAGTACCTTGGCTAGGTCTGATACGTGTATCATTCCTTCTGGTGCCTTGGTGTGTGCTTCTTTTGTCTTTTTCGTGGTTGTCGTTGTCTGCTGCTTGGGTGGCTGAGGTGTGGCCGTAGTGAGGCCAGGAAACTGGGCTGCACTTTGGGTGTTGACCGGCTGAGGAGGTTGGCTTTGTTGTTTTGGCCTTTGGGTTCCCCACACGAAGGTACTTGGTGGGGCTGGTGTGCAGGCGGTGGGGGCCGGTCTTGCTGCTGGTCGGTTTGCCTGGACCCTCTTTGTCCTCTCGGAGCATCCAGGGTTCCAGGCGTGGTGTTTGCCCCCGCAGTTGGCACACTTGGGGGCAATTTTTTCCCCATTCTTCAACTTGGTGAGGCAGGAGTATGTGCCGTGCTTCTGTGCGCAGATGGCGTAGATTTGCTTATACTTGCACCTCGTCTGATGGTGCCCATATTTCTGGCATCTGAAGCACCGCAGAGGCTCCGGAACACAAAGCCTCACTTCGAAGATCACCCAGGTTTTAATGTCAATGGAGGGTGAACCGTATTGAGTTATGAGCACTTGTTTTGTGGTGGCGGTCTTGTCGGTTGGGGAGAGCATCTCTTGGCTTTTAGGATCTTCGGGTGGTTCTCCAGGGGTTCGAGGGGTAACTCCTTTGGGTTACCTGAGGACTACCGACTTTATCAGTTTCTGGGCGGGATCCAACTTGGTTGATGCAACGGTGGTAGTGTTTTTAAGGTAAGTGTCGAGGATGGTGGCGGATTCCTTGTCCTTGGGGTGATTAATGATCTCCCCCTTTTGGTTGGGCCGCACTGAAAACTTGGCCAGTGGATTTTGTTTCTCCTTCTCTGTGATGGCGGCATATGTCGTTTTCCTTTTCCTTTTTTAAGATTCGGAATTTTGGCAGAGTCCTTAGGGGTGAGCTGGCGGTGGTGATAGGTGCCTTTTGGGCTGCTTGACGGATTTCGTTACCCGAAAAAGCACGTCGGTGTTTTTTGTTTTCAACCTTCGTGCAGTTGTCGTCCTCAGTGGCGGTGGCAGTGGTGTGGATGACGCTGTTCTTGAAATAATATTTCCTACTTGTTTCCACCTGATGATAGCAAGACAAGAACACTTTCCCAATGTCAGGAGTAAAAATGTATACAATATGTTAATGACGTGGATTAAACCAGAAGTTGGAGAAAAGTATCCGTTGTTTATATGGCCTTTTATTTGGAAAAACACTACATGTAAATACTGTATATGGATCCCCACCAGAGAGGCTTCATATAGGAAGTGTGCGGACATTTGTTCACAGTAATGGAAAGGAAGACATGTTATGTGAGGTTAGGTTAGGTTAGTTTTGGTTAGATTAGGTTCATCTTCTGAGCAAATGTCATGGAACCATATACAGTAGGTATATTCATGAAATTCTACCAACTAATCAAAGACTAGTAATGTTAAACATAAAACAAGATGATAATTAAATGATTTAATAATATCCTCAATACAGTCTGCAATGTTAATTGCAACTTATTTCTGCATTTTTAATGTTTAATATAAACTGTAGTAACAATAAGGGTAAGAATACAATGATAATACTAATGTCAAGAGTTTAGTATTTTAAAGGAAAAATCATCACAAATTTCACAAATATATTAATACACTACATGTAAATTGTAAAATAAAATAAAAATATATATTAATTAAGGCATATGTTATGATTTCTCTGAGGCATTTCTGAAAATTCTAGAAACTAAATTTCTTCTGGTCTATGAGGAAAATTCAAGGATAAAATTATGAATAATTTTGGGATTTTAAGGAGTCTCCATTTTTTTTCTGTTCCGAGTCCGAGAACCAATTCTGAGGTTAGGCTAGGAAGCAAATTCCTGAATCTTCCCAGTTACTGGAAAAATTCGCCATCATTTGTGATTCCAAGAATTATTTTTTTCAGTATTGGTAAAGGTGAATAGTCAGCTGTATCTCCACCTCTAAGTGAAAAAAAATGCATAAACATTGTGTTAGTTAAATTTGCAAATTCTGAAACATCTTTATTTATGAGGGTTAATATTTATAACTTTCCAACACCTACATATTGATGGTAATTTTGTCTGTTAAAATAACCCCCCCCCCCAAAAAAAAAAATTTCCTATGGAAACTCAAGAGTTTTTTGGTTTGATATGCAACACACACTCAATTTTACTTATTTTTTGTAATGTACATTTTTATGGTGATTCTAAACTGTGATCCTTTTTTGGAGAAATTCAGAGAAAAAACAGAAAAGCCCTTTAAAATTTTAATGTTCTACATCAAAATGTTAACCTAACCAACCTAATTTAACCTAACTGGAAAAAATCGGTCAACTTAAAATCCAAAAATTCTCTAGATGACCGAAAAGATAATAATACCATCAATTTCTTTTATTTGGGAAGACATTATTCATTTTTGTTGGAATTATGGACATGCAAGGCCAGTGTATTCATACTTGATTCTACTATACTTGTAGACAAAATATAGAGTGGCTGTGTACAGTACTGTATATCAACATTGCCCTTAAACATATGGAAATCCTTGATATTTGCCATCTATAATGAAAACAAAAACATGAAAAATCACATAAACAAAAACTGCCATATGTGTTTGGTCCTGAGAACTACACTGGTACACTGTAGGGTGTGTCAATTTTGTCAACATGTTAAAAATCAAATTTGGTAGTCAAAATATTGTGCCTCTTTATGTCTAAACTTGAGATTAGCAAACAAAAATGAATTGAAATAACCCTCACCTACATCAATTATACCTTAAAGTTTCAAATATCAGTATTTCAACAAATTAATGAGACTTGATTAGAATTATTCACTTGATATTAACTAATCTCATGTAAGCATATGGATTATGGAGTATTTTATGGTTCTATAGCTTGTGTACAATATGCATGTCAGAACATGAACATGAACAGGCTCTCCGTGTGGGACAGTTTAATTCTTGTTTTGACTTGTACCAAGCGTGAGGATAAGGCGCCCGGCTCACTCTCCTTCTAGATATCATAGACGGTGGTTTGCTCTCATTGCACTTGCACCTACTCTACCAGACGAATTCTACATTTTAATTATTGTAAGTAGGGCATATTGATTGTCGCAGTTACTTATATCATTGTATAAAACATTATGTTCTAAGAAATTATTATGTTATTTCTGTTACAGCATTTTTGATAAACAAATTGATATTTTTTGAAACAACAATTGAATTATGAAACATTGAAATATTTTTCTATTTGTCAGATAGTGTGAAGATGTCAAAATTGAAGACAAGAAGTCAGTTGTCAACCCACTTGAGCCTGCTAGTTGGTAAAGGGAAGGAGCTTCCTGTATCAGAACTTCCAACAGTGAGAGACATGCTAAGATTAGGGTTACTCCTTCGAGAAAAAAATGCAAAGGACAGAAGGAACTATACAGATAAAGAACTCATAAATGACATGATAGTCCCTCTTCTGCATCAATGGACAAAAGCTAATGCACTATTCAAACCACCTGTGATTAATCAGTGTCGAACTATTGAGCTAAAACTAACGAAATTATGGCACAAAGCAGTTGAAACATCACTTGGTAAAGGAAACTTGGCCAGGAAAAATGAATTTCTGCACACACTTGATACTCTGTTTGACATTTTGACCTGCAAGTGCTCCATACAATTATGTTCTGAATCCAACTGTTCTCACTCAGGTAAGAGAGAAAATAATTCCCACATTGATTGTGGTTGTCCTCGTGAAAAGAAGATCCCTGTTTTAGAGCTTGAATTTATAAAGGCACAGAGGACAAAGGCAGAAGGCCAAGGAAGTATGCAAATGGGTTCAATAGATTATTCAGAAACAAAGAAGCAGATTGCTAATGCCAAGAAGAGAGAACAAATCCGAGAGAGGGAACAAAAGAAGAAAATGAAGAGTGAAGAAGCCATCCAAAGAGAGGAAGAGCTGTGTCAAGATGTTTATCACTTCTTTGATAGTTCTTCTGATGAACAGGAAGCAACATCAGATGATAGTTCCAAAGAGCCATCTGAACCTTTACCAAAGAAAATGAAATACAACACAAGAAATATTTCAAACATTGCTTTAGCTAGTATTCGCCACCATGCTGGACTTCGTGAGGCTGCAGAAATTGCAACTGCCGCTTGGATAGATGCAGGCCTCATCAGCCGAGAGGATGTATCTTTGGTGATAGATCATAATAAAATTAGAAGAGCACAAGAAAAAATAATGAAGGAAATATCTGATCAGCATGAAAAAGATTTAAGCGAGGGAGGGCTCTCCTGTCTTTTGTTTGATGGAAGAATAGATGACACAAAAGTTTTGCTAGAAGTAGAGGGAGTGAACAGAAAGTTTCCAGGTCTCATCAAAGAAGAACACTACTCTGTCTGTTCTGAGCCTGGTGGTCGGTTTTTGTTTCACTTTGCTCCCGAAACTGAAGTAGAAGGGAAGAAACATGCAGAGGTCATTGCTGATCATATTTTATGTTGGGTTCAGGAGAGAGGACTTGGCAGTTCACTGCAGGCTGTTGGTGGAGATTCAACTGCAGTGAACACCGGATGGCAGGGGGGTGTAATGACGCATTTAGAGAAAAAACTAGGAAGAAGACTTGTTTGGATTGTATGTGATTTACATACAGGCGAGCTACCTCTTCGTCATCTCATCCAGGAACTTGATGGTCCTACAAAGAGCAACAACAAGTGGTCAGGTCCCCTTGGCATCATGCTGGATGAAGCAAAACAACTAGAAATAAATACAACCTTTCCAAAGGTCGAAGTTGGCCCTCCCCTTCCGGCGTTGTCTGAAGGAGTCATCAAAGATCTCAGCACAGATCAATCCTATGCTTATCGTATTGCCCAAGCAATAAGATCAGGAGAAGTGCCTCAGTCATTGGCTCTCTTGGGAGGAAGAGGGCTCAGTGGAGACGAAACCTCGAAGCGGGAGGCCACGAGTAACGTCGGCAAGGATGGACGCCATGATCGTGGCAGCTGCAACGGCATATCCAATGCGAACATCAGTGGAGCATACAAGAAATCTGGGCCTCAACTGCCATCACATGACGACGAGACGCCGACTTCATGAAGCCGGGATCGACTGCCATATTCCAGCTTACAAAGGGTGGCTAACACCTACTCACAAGGAGTGTCGACTCGGCTTTGCATTGGAACACCTTCCACATAGAGAAGAATACTAGAGAACCATTATATTTACCGATGAAACGGTGTTCAGGTCAGTGGGAGCCGAAGCAAGGCAGTGCTGGCGGCCCCCCAACACACGCTACCATGAGAAACACATTCAACATCGCGCAGTGAGTGGTAGGGCGTCAGTGTCATTCTGTGGGTGGATGTGGGCACATGGGCCAGGTGAACTGGTCAAGATCAATGGCCGTTTCACTGGTGAGGAGTATGTAGACATCCTGGAGCAAGTGCTAATTCCTACAGCCCGGGCGATGGCAGTTCCAGCCCCCCACACTATCAGGCTGGTACATGACAACAGTCCCATTCATACCAGCAACATAGTGAAGGACTACCTCCAGGATCACCCTGAAATTGAGGCCATCGACTGGCCAACACTAGGATGTGATATTAATCCGATTGAACATATTTGGGCCATCATGAAACGTGATTGGGATATTGGGGAGCAGCGAATCTGTGCAGCAATAGAGGCCAAAGCTTACGACGTGTGGGAGGGTATATGTCGACGACCAGGGGTGTGCCTAAAGCTGGTCGACTCCATGCCTAATCGCCTTGATGTAGTCCTGCATGCAATGGGTGGCTGGACCAAATACTAAGATGTGTGCATTGGTGTATTGTTTGGATTTTAGTATTGTTTGTAAATACAATTAATATATATTAACTCACCTACAGTGTAATCTTAAATCCATGTCCTTAATGATGTCTTAAACTATATCGCATGAAAATTCATAACAAAGTAACTTAACAGCCACAAATTATGTATTGTGTGGTATACAATGATCTGTATGACACGTCGTGGAATGTGTTGTCTTATAACACAATATAATTATATAGTTACAATTGCTACCATCATTGAAATGCTCATGATGTTCAGCACACAATATTAATGGTAACTGAGCACACTCCAATATAATGAAGCTTGCATATTGTGGTGGGGTTTTTAAACACTGGAACTTTGAAGAATTGGGACAGTCACCTAGATTAAGTCTGAATAGTATTTTACAATACTGATAACTTTTTCACTCCACTCTTTTTAACATAAGTTTATAATTATATAATGTTGTATATTATCACAAATATTTATTAAGCAAAGGATGGGTGGAATGTAAATAAATATTACCATAATCTCTTTGTCGGAATAACAACAAAATTGTGACGTGGTAGCTGAGTAAAACTAGCGGATCCTTGCATATTTTACTTTTATCCTTAATATATTCCATTCTTTAAATTATCATTGTGACCTGAGCGGCAATAAGCACCCAGGGCACTGCACCTGCTCCATGAATTCGTAACCATAAAGAAACAACTGCAAGGCAAAACATAGTTAAAAAGGCAGCTTGAAATTATGGTGGCATAACTAATAAATAAACCTGCCTCTCTTCCAGCCCCCACCGCCTCTCCCCCCACCCCCCCAAACACACACTACAGTGGGCGACATCTGTTGGCCGACCATAGCATTTCTCCCCAGCTGTTTCGAAACTTCAGACTCAAGGCTATTCGAATCCTCACTGTGGATGGGTAGTGAACACGACTTTTGTGCGTGATAGTACAGTCAGCCAAAGATGCACCTACCCCACCCTAGGTCTCGTGCTCGCCATTTTACCTGGCAATACTTGGTAAAGGAAGGCTGTTTTTGGCTGTATCACTGTCAGGATAAATATTAAACAAACCATAGGTAACATTTTTATAATAATAAACTATTTATTGTTATTTAAGGTTATGAGAAGTTTCCAAATGTTCGTATATTTCTTTAAATAATTAATAAAATTTGATGTGAGAATCTTGTGTCAGCTGTGGTTGTAGTTGAGTTGGCAATTCATTAATATAATTTTCTTCATTATTTAAGCAAATATACGAAAATTTGGAAACGTCTCATGACCTTAAATAACACTGAATAGTTTATTTAATATTTATCCTGATAGTGATACAGCCGAAAACAATACACCAATCACAATCACCTTTACATAGAGTACAGCCTTCATTTACCAAGTATTGCCAGGTAAAATGGCGAGCACGAGACCGAGGGTGGGGTCGGTGCACCTTTGGCTGACTATACTTAAATTATAGAAATCTGCAAAGGAATAATATTTTTTATAAGATATCCTCCATATGGAACAGCATATAAAAAATTTTATAGTTCTTTTTAAAAGATTTCCATGTTTGTGTGGGAACATCCACCAGCCTCTACTTGCCTTATCACCGCTTATGTCCTCCAAATTCTTCTAACCATCATTAAAGGTAAGCCTTTAATATAGCTAATTCAAATAATTTATGTGTAGGAATGTAAGCTAAAAAAAAAAGTCGTAAGTGGCCTAATGTGAGAGTGGTAACAGCAGCTCCATCAGGGATGGTAAATGACGTCCCTTATCGTCAATAAAAGCAACCCAATTTTCGTGATGAGCGCAATTAATAATCTTCCAAATATTTAGTAGAAAAAATTTAATATTTTGACAAGTTTAAATATGCCAGGTGACCTGTACCAGTAGGGTGTGTCAATTTAGGGGGTGAACTGGCTAAATTGAAAATCGAGTAATTTGGTAGCAATTTATTGTAGTCTTTAAGCATGCAAAACAATATTCTGGCATAAATTTTTTTTTATAATAAGTCCTACCTACATCAAATGGATTTTTAAATGTACATATTTGTGAATTCATAACATAACCAGCGTTTGCACACATGTTACTGTTTCAAGTTTCAAATTATTATATTTTATTATCCGTAGTCTATTTGAAAGTAACCAATGCCTTCATACTCTCTTTGCTTTGGTTTCTTGTCATCAGTAGTCTGCTTGCTATTTGTGCTTTGATGTAACCTTCTCGCCTCTCGTGGCTGTAAACATGGCCCGCTGCTTCTGTGACCATTTTCACACATCTCTCCACACTTTGAGTGTGGGAAGGCCACTTCGGCACCTGCATTGGAGTCTCTTTAAGGTTTCTCAATTCTTGGCTAGTTAGACTTGTTGTCAATGGTGGCTCTAAGACTTCCAAACTCAAGTCAACCAATTCTGACAATTTGGTGGCATTGACGTTTATTGGGGGAACTTTTCTTGAATGAAACGAACAGTCTCCCAACTGGTCGTCATCTATTAGCGTTCCTCTAATCTTTAGAATGACTTCTACAGCCTCGGTTCGGAGATTGGTACATTGACTGCAAAGCATTGCTTGCAAAACTGCTTCTGATCGAGCATACCAAGCGGACCTTCTTGCCACAGGTAACACGATGTCCCTCACTACCTTCCTCTGTGTTCTTACTAGCTGCAATTGAAACAAAAGGTGATTGGGCCCATCCACCCACATAGGATTAAGTTTCACACTAAACCACTGGGGAAGATAAACTCCAATAATAAATTCAACAATTAACCTCAAATTCTTCAGCACTTTGCCCTTCAATTCGTGTTTGGAAATCCAAATCCTGCAGAAACGAAGAGCTGTAGTTAACCAACGGCTGTGACTGACAGGTCCAATCTCCAAGAGAGCCAATGACTGAGGCACTTCTCCTGATCTTATTGCTTGGGCAATACGATAAGCATAGGATTGATCTGTGCTGAGATCTTTGATGACTCCTTCAGACAACGCCGGAAGGGGAGGGCCAACTTCGACCTTTGGAAAGGTTGTATTTATTTCTAGTTGTGTTGCTTCATCCAGCATGATGCCAAGGGGACCTGACCACTTGTTGTTGCTCTTTGTAGGACCATCAAGTTCCTGGATGAGATGACGAAGAGGTAGCTCGCCTGTATGTAAATCACATACAATCCAAACAAGTCTTCTTCCTAGTTTTTTCTCTAAATGCGTCATTACACCCCCCTGCCATCCGGTGTTCACTGCAGTTGAATCTCCACCAACAGCCTGCAGTGAACTGCCAAGTCCTCTCTCCTGAACCCAACATAAAATATGATCAGCAATGACCTCTGCATGTTTCTTCCCTTCTACTTCAGTTTCGGGAGCAAAGTGAAACAAAAACCGACCACCAGGCTCAGAACAGACAGAGTAGTGTTCTTCTTTGATGAGACCTGGAAACTTTCTGTTCACTCCCTCTACTTCTAGCAAAACTTTTGTGTCATCTATTCTTCCATCAAACAAAAGACAGGAGAGCCCTCCCTCGCTTAAATCTTTTTCATGCTGATCAGATATTTCCTTCATTATTTTTTCTTGTGCTCTTCTAATTTTATTATGATCTATCACCAAAGATACATCCTCTCGGCTGATGAGGCCTGCATCTATCCAAGCGGCAGTTGCAATTTCTGCAGCCTCACGAAGTCCAGCATGGTGGCGAATACTAGCTAAAGCAATGTTTGAAATATTTCTTGTGTTGTATTTCATTTTCTTTGGTAAAGGTTCAGATGGCTCTTTGGAACTATCATCTGATGTTGCTTCCTGTTCATCAGAAGAACTATCAAATAAGTGATAAACATCTTGACACAGCTCTTCCTCTCTTTGGATGGCTTCTTCACTCTTCATTTTCTTCTTTTGTTCCCTCTCTCGGATTTGTTCTCTCTTCTTGGCATTAGCAATCTGCTTCTTTGTTTCTGAATAATCTATTGAACCCATTTGCATACTTCCTTGGCCTTCTGCCTTTGTCCTCTGTGCCTTTATAAATTCAAGCTCTAAAACAGGGATCTTCTTTTCACGAGGACAACCACAATCAATGTGGGAATTATTTTCTCTCTTACCTGAGTGAGAACAGTTGGATTCAGAACATAATTGTATGGAGCACTTGCAGGTCAAAATGTCAAACAGAGTATCAAGTGTGTGCAGAAATTCATTTTTCCTGGCCAAGTTTCCTTTACCAAGTGATGTTTCAACTGCTTTGTGCCATAATTTCGTTAGTTTTAGCTCAATAGTTCGACACTGATTAATCACAGGTGGTTTGAATAGTGCATTAGCTTTTGTCCATTGATGCAGAAGAGGGACTATCATGTCATTTATGAGTTCTTTATCTGTATAGTTCCTTCTGTCCTTTGCATTTTTTTCTCGAAGGAGTAACCCTAATCTTAGCATGTCTCTCACTGTTGGAAGTTCTGATACAGGAAGCTCCTTCCCTTTACCAACTAGCAGGCTCAAGTGGGTTGACAACTGACTTCTTGTCTTCAATTTTGACATCTTCACACTATCTGACAAATAGAAAAATATTTCAATGTTTCATAATTCAATTGTTGTTTCAAAAAATATCAATTTGTTTATCAAAAATGCTGTAACAGAAATAACATAATAATTTCTTAGAACATAATGTTTTATACAATGATATAAGTAACTGCGACAATCAATATGCCCTACTTACAATAATTAAAATGTAGAATTCGTCTGGTAGAGTAGGTGCAAGTGCAATGAGAGCAAACCACCGTCTATGATATCTAGAAGGAGAGTGAGCCGGGCGCCTTATCCTCACGCTTGGTACAAGTCAAAACAAGAATTAAACTGTCCCACACGGAGAGCCTGTTCATGTTCATGTTCTGACATGCATATTGTACACAAGCTATAGAACCATAAAATACTCCATAATCCATATGCTTACATGAGATTAGTTAATATCAAGTGAATAATTCTAATCAAGTCTCATTAATTTGTTGAAATACTGATATTTGAAACTTTAAGGTATAATTGATGTAGGTGAGGGTTATTTCAATTCATTTTTGTTTGCTAATCTCAAGTTTAGACATAAAGAGGCACAATATTTTGACTACCAAATTTGATTTTTAACATGTTGACAAAATTGACACACCCTACAGTGTACCAGTGTAGTTCTCAGGACCAAACACATATGGCAGTTTTTGTTTATGTGATTTTTCATGTTTTTGTTTTCATTATAGATGGCAAATATCAAGGATTTCCATATGTTTAAGGGCAATGTTGATATACAGTACTATACACAGCCACTCTATATTTTGTCTACAAGTATAGTAGAATCAAGTGTGAATACACTGGCCTTGCATGTCCATAATTCCAACAAAAATGAATAATGTCTTCCCAAATAAAAGAAATTGATGGTATTATTATCTTTTCGGTCATCTAGAGAATTTTTGGATTTTAAGTTGACCGATTTTTTCCAGTTAGGTTAAATTAGGTTGGTTGGGTTAACATTTTTATGTAGAACATTAAAATTTTAAAGGGCTTTTCTGTTTTTTCTCTGAATTTCTCCAAAAAAGGATCACAGTTTAGAATCACCATAAAAATGTACATTACAAAAAATAAGTAAAATTGAGTGTGTGTTGCATATCAAACCAAAAAACTCTTGAGTTTCCATAGGAAATTTTTTTTTTGGGGGGGGGGGATTATTTTAACAGACAAAATTACCATCAATATGTAGGTGTTGGAAAGTTATAAATATTAACCCTCATAAATAAAGATGTTTCAGAATTTGCAAATTTAACTAACACAATGTTTATGCATTTTTTTTCACTTAGAGGTGGAGATACAGCTGACTATTCACCTTTACCAATACTGAAAAAAATAATTCTTGGAATCACAAATGATGGCGAATTTTTCCAGTAACTGGGAAGATTCAGGAATTTGCTTCCTAGCCTAACCTCAGAATTGGTTCTCGGACTCGGAACAGAAAAAAAATGGAGACTCCTTAAAATCCCAAAATTATTCATAATTTTATCCTTGAATTTTCCTCATAGACCAGAAGAAATTTAGTTTCTAGAATTTTCAGAAATGCCTCAGAGAAATCATAACATATGCCTTAATTAATATATATTTTTATTTTATTTTACAATTTACATGTAGTGTATTAATAAATTTGTGAAATTTGTGGATGATTTTTCCTTTAAAATACTAAACTTTTGACATTAGTATTATCATTGTATTCTTACCCTTATTGTTACTACAGTTTATATTAAACATTAAAAATGCAGAAATAAGTTGCAATTAACATTGCAGACTGTATTGAGGATATTATTAAATCATTTAATTATCATCTTGTTTTATGTTTAACATTACTAGTCTTTGATTAGTTGGTAGAATTTCATGAATATACCTACTGTATATGGTTCCATGACATTTGCTCAGAAGATGAACCTAATCTAACCAAAACTAACCTAACCTAACCTCACATAACATGTCTTCCTTTCCATTACTGTGAACAAATGTCCGCACACTTCCTATATGAAGCCTCTCTGGTGGGGATCCATATACAGTATTTACATGTAGTGTTTTTCCAAATAAAAGGCCATATAAACAGCGGATACTTTTCTCCAACTTCTGGTTTAATCCACGTCATTAACATATTGTATACATTTTTACTCCTGACATTGGGAAAGTGTTCTTGTCTTGCTATCATCAGGTGGAAACAAGTAGGAAATATTATTTCAAGGTTTCATATCTAGTAGATAACTGCTCTTTATACTTGTATAAATTGGAAGTAAAGAATTTGGGTACAAAGATAATTTCCTGTTTGATAGAAAACTAACAGTTATGGTGATATTTTTTCAAGATTTTATCCCAATTCATCTGTACAGCGAGTTCATAAATGTCAGAGCAAAATTATAATATCTAGTACTGTACTTTGTTATATTCTACTGACTTCATCCACAGATCAGGCCATAATTCTCTTTATTTACACTCAGCCAACCCCAAGTTCGTGAAAAACTTAATACTTTATTGTTAGATTTAATAATGATAAAGAAGAAAGGAACAGATAATACACTCTATTCTTACTTTTTTATGGTTATCACAGGCTTATTTACCTATATTCACTGTAAGTGATCGTATTTCATATCTACAATTGGCTTATAATCCAACAAAATAGCTTGGGTTAAGTTTCGTAAGTAAATCTGTGCCATGCAGCAACGTTTGAGGTGGCTACCATCCTCCTAGTCTTCCGCCAGTTGGTACTCCTGACTAGGCCATGATGACCTAGTAACAATAAACAGTAGTCGGGAACCACCATGGCCATTCTTGAATAATCGGTACACTTTTCTTCCATTTACGACCGCCGGGATACCACAGCATCGTGTACACCACGGCAGTTCTTGCATTTGGCCCTGAGTGTTAGTCTCAAGTCCATAAAAAATTTTAAAACACCATGACGCTAGTGGCAACTAAGAGTCTCAGAGAAGGATCAGTTGGCGGGAACTAAGGGTGTCAGAGAGGGACCAGCTGGAGGGAACTAAGTCTCAGAGAGGGACCAGTTGAAAGGAACTAAGAGTGTCAGGAGGGACCTGCTGGAGGGAACTAAGTCTCAGAGAGGGACCAGCTGGAGGAACTAGGGGGAAGTGTTGAGGTTATAAGTGTTATGTCTGGGGAACATCTTAAATGCCTCATCCTCCTTGATAGTGTTTTGGGTGACTGTGTAGGTGGGCCGACCTTTCACACACTCCCACACACGCTTGTAGATTCGGGCACATGGAGGATACACCAATCCTTCTCCCACGTCCTCAGGGCTGTTCGGACCTGCCAACAACAGTAAAACAATTATCATATATGGAATATCATCATCTTGAGGATAATTATTGTGACAGAGTAATATGAAATAACAAAATTAATTGAAGAGGATAACAATTTATTATAAAAAAATACACATGTCATGAAAATTTTTAAATTAAAGTGGGTCCTATAGGCATGAGTGCCACTCAGTGACAGTGTGGACAATCTGTCAACAAAACATTTACAATGACTCCTTGTGTTTATACAGCTTCACTTCTGTAGGTAATAGGTGTACATGTTCTGGGTACTCAGTTCTAACTACAGGAGTGAACACAAACACCTGTAGAGCTTTTGTAAGTTCCATTTGCTGGATTGTACAGAGGTGCAACACAAGACAGCTTTCCCCTACAATTTCTATGGGTCAACTGACCTCTCTCTATGGGTCACCTGACCTCTCAGGCTACATGTGGCAAGTGGTACATTAGCAGCTTCCAGATGTCGCCAGGTACATTATCTAATCGTGTGGTGACATGAAAAATACATTGCCACACGCTGCTAGCTAAATAAGTGATGTATATAAATGGAGTACATACATAGTATAC